>NW_028323552.1:0-41183 GCF_984573655.1 Nuphar pumila | reverse complement strand
GAGCTGTCGCTGGTGGCGTTTTGGTAGGGGTTTGCTGCACCGGACTTGGCTGCAGCTGCATCAGCTTGTTGAGCATCTGGCCATCCTGGCGCCGGTCTGGAGATTGCTTGCCCTTGGGGTGACGCCTCACGACGGGAAGGAGAGAGCAAGCTGATGTCCTTGGGCATAAACAAAGTGGAGACAACATGAACAACGCTTGCACAAGCCTCCATGTCTACCTGTACAACATTTGTAGCTCTGTCAGAGGTGCTTTGGGCTTGGGCTGAGTCAGCTCACTTCTCATGTGCTGCGAAAAGGTGCCCTGGCATTCTGCAGCGCTGAGGTAACTGGACACTCATCGATGTCAAGCACTTGAGCATCTTGCTTGTTGCCATACTTCGAATCACCAATTGTCTCAACCCTGTGCTTGTATGAGCACCAGCTGTGTGCAGCATGCCAAAAGGTAGTATACCGCGTCTTCTCGTGTACACCTCAAAATAGTACTATGCAGACGTTCTAAGCAGGGTCCGTCAGAATGGGTTCGACCCTCATTTCTGCCCAAAATAATCATGCATTTTCAGGAATGAAGACCCACAAAGCAAACTGCCTGGCGAAGCATGATTCTGAGACGCAAGCCGTAAATGTGGAGGGCCAGTCATGTGGTCGCACCTCCAGCAAGGATGCAGTTTTGATGACAGGTGTCGGCGATGGCGAGCCCAGCGCCAGTGACAAATGCCACGAGCGGAAAGCCTGACATGGTGAGGAGAGTGGCGTTGCCGTTGGCCCACGTGGATGCCTCGATGTCGCTGGTAAAGAGACGAGCGGGCACAAGCTGGTTCAGCATCACCTCACGCACAAGGCCCTTGATATGGGAGCGGCCCTCGAGCAGCGTGTGCATGTCTAGGCTGGCGCGTTGCAGAGATGCTCTCACAGCCTCGTTGCCGGCCGCAAATACACAGAGTGAAGCGTCCGAGGACTCGAGAAGGTCGGAAAGACCTGCAATCTGCATGCACCTCGAGATTGCAGTCACACTCACAGCATACACGAGTGCGAACTGAGATGCTGCCGCTATTTCGAAGTGCTATGACCCTTCAGGGAACGATCACTCAGGGAATATCATTCTGTTGCAAGTGTGTATTGGATTTGAGTTTCACTTGAAGTCAGCTCGAATGGTGAATCTGTTTGCTTCTGTGTAACAGCATAAAATGCCGCCTTGGCGCCTTTTGTATGCTTCGGACCCACCTCTGCAAGGAGCATAAGCACTGCGCCAACGATGTCGATGCATAAGCTGCTTGAATGAATGGGTTGACCTCACACAAGGATCTCAGCACCGATGAAGTGTTGCAGTGCAATGCAGTGCACCAGTGACTGTGTCGCTGACCTGGTGGCTACAGACGTGTCCATGATCACATACACTGTGATCACAGCTCAACCGCAAATCGTGCTCGCACAGGAATCGGCAAGCGCACCTCAAAGAGAGCAAGCAGGTCAGAGAAACGATGGTCAGGGGTGTGCATCAAGAGAGAGCGGGGGTTTGTGCATGGCGCATTGGGCCTAGCTGCGTCAATTCCTACGTCAATTCCTTGGGCGCTACTGGGGAGATGTGCAAAGGGCTGGTCGGGAGGGATAATGGGTCGCCGCTGAACCAGGCGGCACAGAAGGTGCGAGAGGCGCCCAGTGGTTTCCGCCGTTTTTGGAAGCACGGGCTGATGGTGCAGTGGGTGGTAGCTGTTGGGCACCCTGTGCAAGCGTCGAACCTTGATGAACCTCCTCACTCCGAGGGTCGGTGCTCACGCTTGATGAGGTTTGATTGGGTCTGTGAGGCGCTGGCTTGGCAGGGTTCCTTGTGCCACCCGACCACGCTGTTGAGGTTACGAATGGCAAGGGCTGGTGGGACGGTGTGGGGCGAGGGCTTGAAGGAGCCAGTGCATCTTCTTGAATGACTCCAGTGCCAGCTGCCCTGACCACTTTCCTGAGGTGGGTTTGCAAGAGGCTGATGCCATGCATCCGCTGGCGGAGTCCTACTTGCCCTTTTTCCTGAAACGGCTTCGCTGTCAGCTGGAGCTTTGGTAATGGGAGATGTAGTACGTCCAGGCGGGTTTGCAACACGGCCTGGACGGAGCGCACAAAGAGTGGAGGCGGCGAAGGTTTGTGACCGAAGAGAACGTTCCCGCCTGCTGCCACGAAAGCTCGAGGGCTTGACCAGCTCGGTGAAGGTGATGCGTGAGTTGGGGGGAGCTCCAAGGAGACCGGAGAGGTTGGACGGGCTTGGATGGGTGTGACATTTGCGGGTTTTGTGCGAATGCAGGGGCACCGTCCACAGGAGGTCTGGCAGTAGCCTTGTAGGAACGGTGCTGAGAGCATCCAGATGGCTTCGCACTTCCCGAAACGGCTCTGCTCCTTGCAGCTGAAACTGCTACCTGGCGGCGCAACGTCGCTGCAACGGCAGGGCTCCTCGGAAAGCGCTGGGGTGAAGGCTGCTTTTGCTGAGGCTTCGGAGCTCCTTGGGCAGGGCAGCGACCACAGGTGATCTGTGGATAAGCAGAACTTGTGTTTAAATCAGAACACCCACACTGCCAGCATTCAAACCATTTAAAGCAAGTGGCCAGTGAAGCAACAGGCAAACACCGTGTCGAAGGAATGTGAGCGTAGTGACTGCAGGATTTCGATCCTGCCATGGACAGCATGGCTCTTGGGCATTGACTAGGCAGGCTAGGCCGTTTGTATGCTCATCTGCACACCACTGCACGCCTCCACAGCGCGACATAACACTTTCCAAATTACCTCCATGCATTCCCTGGCATCCCAGGACCCACCAGTGGAGGAGAGCCATGCCTCTGAAAAGCCTTTTGTCCGAGCAGAAACTTACCTGGCAGTATCCTTCTGGCCGATCGTATGCAAATCGCATCCAGTCAAGAAGCATTTGCCAAATGCCCGTTGCTCGAGGCAGGTGAGCGGTGAGTGGGGCGGTGGGAAGTCTGTGCATGGCAGGTCCAAGTTGCTGATGGAGTGATTCTCGGCCTCGGCACTGGTGGATGACTCGCACTCTTGGCAACGGCCGCACGTGCGATTGCACCAATCATTGGCCTTCATCCATCCCTTTTCGCACTTCCCCCATTCCTTCTGCTTTGCACATCCTGACGCTCCCTTTGGTGCGACATCGTCACAAACGTGTTGGCACTTCTTGGAAGCATCTGCACGAGCACCAGGTGGCATGAACGTTCCTTGGCTGGCAAGACACTTGATAGATTATTAATGGCAAGGCTGGCTGGATCGCATCCTTTCCCTGGTAGGTATGCAAACATGGAGATATGGGACGAGAATACTGCATGCCAGGCCTGCAGCTGGATGGACTCTGGGAGAGTGTCCAAGTGTGCTTGTGGGCTTGATCTGTCTGATATTCCTGCGAGCTGAACGTTCGCACCTTCTTGCAATGCCCGCCCGTGCGTGCCATTCTTGGCTATGGTAGAACTGACAAATGCCTGAACACTGCCGTGGCCTGGGTCTGCTGTTGCCAGATTGAATTTGAGTACTTGAGCGGATTTGACCGTTTTCGAAGCTCCAGGATCGCTTTTCACCACTGGATATCCACCACCCAAAAGAAGGAGGCAAGCTGCACATGGCTTCCGATTGTTGAAGTCACAGTACTTACATTACCGTGACTAGTGAAAGCAGACTAACTCTGCACCGCTGTAAACACTGGCAGCCCGCATATTGACTCGTGGCATCTGCTGCTGACCATGCTACCAAAAGTCAATGCGATGCACTCGAGCGGTAGCCGTGCATTTCATGTACAGTTTTCCGAGCACCTCACACACGGATGCCACTTTTCATCCGACGCTTAGTGTCGACAGCCCCGACGAGCGGATGGACTCGTTGGGTCTGACACGCATGCTCACGAGTTCGTGCGACTTGGCGAGTGTGGAAACCGCCATGCGTACGCGTGGCGTAGCGTGCGGTCCACCCGCAGCGATGTCATGACATCATGGGTGTGCTCATGGTGATAACGAAGTGTTGCAACGGACAGATGAAGGAAGTCACGGCGTTGCCAACCTTGGACACGTGTATACACGGGTCAGCTTGAAAGCCCAACACCTACACGTGCACGTGCACGACGACGACGCCGCGAACGAAACACACCTGCTAGAAACGCGTTTACTCGTTTGTTCCGTCCTTGCAGCATGCTTGCCGTTCATCCCTCGCGCGCAGCTAAGAGGTTCAATAATGTTGTCTGCGGGACATCCCGCCGCTCAGATTTCAATCTTGGAAACGTAAAGTATTCGTTGCAACTTGCCAGTGCGGATGAAGTTACGCGGATGTGTTTACAGCTATGGCGTGCACCTGTCCTTTACGCGTCTGGATACTACGAAAGCGTCTTTGGTGCGTGCTCCGACAACTCATCCATGTTAGAGTTGCTATCGATCGATATGTTACTTGAGTGTTGCATGCCTTAGCAAAGGTGTCAGCAATCTCGGGACAACCTGTTCACGACTGCATGTGTCCTCGCAGCGACAGGAACAGTCATGAAATAAGCGGATGCCCTTGGCATTGTCTGCGACGTGGCAGTGAATGTCGCAGTGCACACATCACGGCTTAGAAACCCTGGGACGACGTAGCCGACTCTACGTAGCTGACCCTGTCACTATCGCAGTGACTCATTGACACCATGCGTTCAAGGCATGGGCAGACATTCCCAGATCTGCAGACATTCGCAGCGTTGCTGAACAATGAAATTCGCTGAATTCCAAAAGTTAGGGGGGGGAAGGCGCCACGGATGTGTCGCCACTGCGGCAGTGGCATATATCACTGTGCAGTGTTACGACCTGTGCTCAATGTCACCGAGGTCATTGTCGAGTCGTGTTGCGTCTGTCAACGTACGTGAAGTGAATGTCTTTTAAACACAGCTACGACGCGAATATGCGCAAAAGGCCTGCACGGCAATTACAAACCCTCACAGGGTCATGCATCCCATTGCATCTCAAACAACTCCTGTCTGCACATGTCTTGTATACATCTCTCTTGCACATTACATAACAATCTTCATGATGAGGTAATATATGTATCTCAACACCCAATAATAATCTCACACACCACTTATTACCCATACCATCACAAGCCACTATTCCATTACATTTCGAACAACCCTTGTACATATATGAGCCAACCCTGTCATGCCTTTGGACCGGAGGACAGGAGGACAAAAATTCGGGCGCGACGCCAGGAGCCTTTCATGTTAGAGTTGCTATCGATCGATACTACGGATAGAATAGAGATAGCCTGGCTTTGTCTGCGCGTGCCAACACTACGATCATAGTGCTTGTACCCCATACCTGAACATGCACGAGGGCTGAATTGACAGGACTTGCTATGATCGGGTAGCTTTCGGTGCCTCCTATGTTGCATCATTGTGCTCGTCTCTTCGCGTGTTGATTCCGTTAGATAGCTACTTGGAGTACCACGCCTTTCGAGACTCCCTCACATTAAAGCAGCCATCATCTGCGTGAGGCTGGTACAAACACAAATATCAACCATGGCTGAAGCTTTTGCGCCTAGAATCAATGTCGCGCGCCAAGTGCAGCGATCAAACCGACAGGACCTCGTGGAGTGCGATGCCGCAGTTACCAAACGCAATCCACATGGTCTGGGGCTGCAATTTCGCAGCCAGCGAATGGACAGAAGCACTTTCTGCATATCGACGACTTTTCGCAGGACGAGCTCCGCGCTATACTGAGGAACGCAAAAATTGCAAAATCCTCCTTCAAGAACCGTGACAGAGACTTCAAGCCCTTCCAAGGATACACCATGGCAATGATCTTCCAGAAGCCGTCTGCCCGCACCAGGGTGTCGTTCGAGACGGTGCGCGCTCCCAAATGCAGTCAGCATGTGCCCATCCCCGTGTCACGTGCCTGACGGCTGATATGCTTGCGTTACAACCCTAACCTATGCAGAGCGCGAAAGTCTGATTTGCATGCTGCGGCTGTCAGGAAAATGAAATTGACGCTTTTCACTGCCACTCAGGGAGGAAGCGCTCTGATTGGGCCAGTGCTGAACAATACGGCCACACGCCGCACGCGTCATGACGGCACAGGTCGTGCCCAACGTGCAAAGATTCGAGACGGAAGATAGCTCGGCAGTGTTATGTGCCAAATCCACACGAGCGTGTGCAGAGCGATCTGGGATGTGCAGTTGGTGCCTGACTTCTAATTTACGTTCGGAACATACGCAGGGCTTTTTCCGCATGGGGGTCACGCGCTCTACCTGGATCCTGACACCATTCAGCTTGGCAAGCGAGAAGCTACAAAAGACATTGCCCGTGTGCTGTCTCGCTACAACGATATCATCATGGCGCGTGTGTATGCTCATTCGGACATGATGGAGCTAGCTGACTACTCTACATCACCGGTCATCAACGGCCTCACTGACTACAACCATCCATGCCAGATTATGGCAGACATGTTGACCATCGAGGAAAAGCTCGGCACAATCGAAGGCAGAAAGGTGGTGTACGTAGGTGATGGAAATAACATCGTGCATTCTTGGCTGCGGCTAGCAGCACGCTTCCCATTCCACTTCGTCTGCTGCTGCCCGGATGGTGCGTCTCTTCACTCGACGCAATGGGTGTGGCAGTCAGAAGATGCTCAACTCCGCGAAGTACAAAGTCACAAAACTCGACAGCCAATTGCCGGCTGTTCATCGTTTGCAACAGCTGGACTCAGGTCATCGCCGCACGTGCCATCTATGGTGACACGACTACACAATCTGCATGGCATATGCGCATGCACATGTGGGTGATGCAATACCCTTGCGGCCCGCATGCGCGCCCATGGCTGACAAGTTTCGGCTACTGTTTTGCCCTGTGTTTGAGAGATTGGAGTTCCGGCCAGTCTGTCTCATTTACAACATATGCGATCCACCCACTTGCATGATCGCAGGCCTCCTGAGCCTTTTTCAAGCTCGTAAGCCATGGCAATATCATTTCGTGATGTGCACGCTCTCTATGTGAGCATTGGCAGCTGTGTGCAGGTTACAATCCCGATCCGGAAACCATGAAGCTTGCGAACGCGGGCCGGTGTTGGGACGGTGGAGATCAGCCATGACCCAATGGAGGCCGTCAAGGGCGCGGATGTGATCTACACCGACGTCCTGGGCGTCCATGGGGCAGAAGCACGAGGCCACGCAACGAAAGCTGGACTTCACCGGCTTCCAGGTGCGTTCGGAAACTGTACAATAGCATCAATAGCATCATCCCCCACCGTCATCTCATGCTATGCCTGATTTTGTTGGACAGTGAAAGGAGTGTAGCTGGGGACTGCCGCTTAATGGCCACTCACGGTGTGCTGCATAACCTGCAGGAAGTAAGGAGTTCAATGTCTCATTACGCTTTGCAGGATCGCATCAATCGCCGCAGGATTTCTCATGTTTAGGATCTCGTGGTTGGTTGCCCATTCCTGCAAATGCTGCATGCGACCACAGAAACCGGCATGTACACATTCCCATGTCATATACTTTTAAATGTGCATGTACTTTGTTCGAACAACCTGCTTGCTGTGCACAACAAGAGATTGCACCCTGCAAGTGATGGGTGCCCCATCACCATGCGCAGGTTTGCATGAAGGGGTGCAACAGTTCATATTGAGACGCAATCCACAACAATCGATCACAAATATCCCACCTTACGTAAAGTATTCGGAGGTGTTCGAAATAATAGTTCAACACATCTCGTCAGTCAATGCGCACTGGAGAACAACAAGCCCTATGGGACATGTACAGCGGGGACAACCATTTTTTTGCGATGTGCATGGGTTTGCCTGTCTGCATTGCAGGCGTTGCAATGGGCGACAATCCTCACGTAGCGGAGGTGCTGCAGGTGAATGGAGCAATGTTGAAGCAAGCTGGACCGCAATGCCTGTTCATGCATTGCCTGCCAGCTGAGCGCGGCATCGAGTGTGACGATGAAGTCATGGAGGCTCCCTACTCCGTGGTGTTCCAGCAGGCAGAGAATCGCATGCATGCTCAGAATGGCATCCTCTTGCACTGCTGCAATCGCATGTGAGCCTTGTCTTCTAGTATAAGCACTCTTTTGGCAGAGTCAAGGCCGGTGAATACACTTTGGACCTGTTGCATCCTGGTCAGGTGCACGGTCAATTCTGCAGTGTTTGCCGCAGGATTCTTTGGTATTGGACTCTCAGGAGAAAGGATGTGAAGGCATGCGAAATCTGAAGTCATTGTGGATGAATGTTGTGTCCTGTTGCTGGCAGTGAATACCTGATATGGCACTCCTATTTGCTTGAAGATGGGCTCGAGTATGCACCCTATGTTTAATATGGACCAGCAAGAGCCCACATGCTGCCTGCGGGAAGCCCACCTACCGTTTCTGTGGTGCGACCCAACAGAATTGGCTGTCATCCAAGTGCCAGAACGTGACGCATGCCGATGTGCAGTAGGGTTATTATCCCTCAAGATAGTATCCTAATCATTGGCGCACAATTTCCAGACGGATAGGCTCGACCACAAATACGCACGCGCTTGCAAGTGGCACCTCGTGATAACACCAGGGAGAGGGAACACAATTTGCCGTGCGACGCGGGGGAGAGGGGAAGGCACTGGTTCGTGTAACGCTAGCCTCAGGACTGATAATGCTGGCATTACCTGCATTGAATCACGAGCTTCCCGCGATTGATTTGCATGTTGGTGCTGCAAAAGATGTCGGACGCCTGCCTGAGCTCAAAATTACCTCTGGAAAAATCAGCAGGCTGCATTGCCGACTGACTTGGCACGGTGGCGATGTTGTCAATCTGCAAGCAATCAAGGATGTCTTCGTTGCCAACGAAAAGGCGGCACGTTCAAATTGTCTCCACCAAACGTCTATGAGGTGCGTGCGATGTGGTATTGCGCAAGTGTCCCGTGGCTCGTATTGGTGTCTCCACCCTGGACCGCAGGGAGCGCCCGTGCGTAGTTCACAGCAGGCTTGCGTGCATAGCTCGATCATCATGGTTTTGGCTGGTGCCATGCAGTTGCACCCGGGTGACAAGTTCTACCTTGAGCGCGGTGGAGATGCAGCTGCGACCGGCTACGTTTTCCCCGTCACGTCATTGGCGTCACATGTCACGCCATTGAAGCGGGCAGCATCTGTATCGGTCGACAAGGGCTCAAGCGCGCATTCGCAGCCTGCAGCATGTTCTGCAATATTTACAGACTGCAAGGCAGTATTCTGGCTTCATCAGCACACGTCTGTCCTGAAGCAGCGCTTCCAGGCGCTTGGTGGCCAGCTGCACCACACCGTAATGCGGTCCACAACTCACGTCATCTGCTCCGAGAACACGCCAATCACCCTTGCGCTGAATCATTTGAACGATTCCAAGGAAGCTGGTGGCGAGGAAGAAGTCACGCAATGCTTGCCAGACGTGTCAAGCGTATCTTCTTTGTGACGGCAGACTGGGTCAGTGGAAGCATATCCTCGGGTGCTCGTATGACAGAATCACTTTTCAGCGCGCCTGTATGCAAGGAACTATGCGAGCAGCTGCGTCCTCGAGATATAACGCATCCAGGCGTCCCTCAAGTGTCCACACTTGCGAAAGGCTTCACGGATGAGAAAGGACTTTCCGGTCGCGGATCTCAACCTGACAATGTTGCCCGTGCACATTCCATGAATGCGGCATCTCCGGATGCGAAGAAGCTGAATGCAGCGTTTCCGAACAGTGTGGTCTCACACGTGCATGCAGGCATGGAATGCGTGGATGCATGGCGCCCAGTGGGCTGGACGTCTGCAAAATGGGGAGAAAACGGCTGCTGGCTGGAGCCTATGACACTGAGTCAGCCATGGCCACACTTACGACACTCTTTCAGCATTGGCATCGCCTGGGCGCGACCAAATCCAATAACCACATTGTTCATTTTCCATTCACAATGGCGGAAGCAAGTGCAAGCCGCCCTGACGATGTGTTCGAGCAAGGTATGCTTAAGAAACAGCTGATGCTTGCTGCCCAGATGTTATCCCAACTTGTGTTGGCATATGAGCTGCTTGACCCCTAACTCAATCTTTGGGTATGTCTTCATATGCCAAAATATCAGCGCAGCTGACATCCCAGGCCTGGTTGGCATATGATGAACTTGTGCTGGGTGATATCAGTGTCCATATGGATGCGGTAGTGTTGTACTTGAAACATCATCATCCTGGCCATGAGGAGAATGGAGCGAAGCAGCCAAACGCATGTCGGTGCTCGGAGCTCTCCAGTAAAATGATGAGCTTGGCTGACAATCAGGCAATGCCTTCCTTGGGGAAGAATCATGATCGGTTCAGCAGTCAGACTTCGGAATTGAATGTATCTACCATACAGCACGCGGTCTTAACGGGGGGACGTTTGGAATGTGTTTTGGGCTGCCACCCGCGATGGGACCGCCACGCATACCATTCCACCGGTATGTTTTCGCCGTCGCTGAATGCTTTCTTTTTCCCTTTGATGCCGGTTCTGTGAGACAGAGGAGCATGAGCGGGTGGGGCCTGATAGCTCTCAATGCTGGGCACTCCATCGCACAATCTGCGTCGCTTTCTGACATCACATGGGCACACAGAGGTCTTGAATGACAGGGCTGAGGGTATGGGACCATCATGCAGCATTTCAGATCAATCCTATAGGGATAATGATGCGCCATCTATGTGTGGCATCTGAGGTATGGGAAAGTGAGAGCAAGTCAGTTTCCGCAGCAATTTGAGAATGGGCCGGACATGCAGCAGATGGTGTGGATCCTGGCAGGGGCAGCGACGATGATGAGGAGGCGAGGCCCGGGTCGAGCCACTGCGTCCACACATGCTGCCAGGCGTCCCACACGTGCCTGATCAAGGAGCTGCAGGAGCTCAAATCTCACTACACCCGCCCGCGTACTGGGGACCAGTTTCGCGTTCGAGCCACCGACCGCGCCATAGCAACCCTCATGTGCCTCCAAAAGCCATTACGTTCATCAGACGACGTCCTTGCCTTATCCCCCCCACTGGGTATATGCCCTTCCTCTCAGCTTGATGACGCCTATCGAGAGCTTCTCCATTCTTTGGCCCGCTGATATCACTGTGCATGAAACCGTTTATAACCCTTGGGCAAAGCCAATTGGCGATTGCATACAGGGAGCAAAAGCCAGGAGAAGGTGATAGAGATTCTGGAGACAGGAAAACTGGGGCGCAACGCCTTGATGCGCGATGACGAGAGAAACCGGGTGCTTGAGCTGTTCATCGAGGTCTGGGGTGTAGGACCCACGACTGCAAGCCGCTGGTGGAACGCTGGGCTTCACACTTTGGAAGATGTCCGTCGACGCAGCGACCTGACTGCACAGCAACGCGCTGGCTTGCGGTACTTTGATGACATGCAAAAGCGAATTCCTCGAGTGGTGCGCTCCTTAGATTCCCTTTTAGTATCTTTTGCCAGTTCGCTGTTAGAGGGTTCTGTACTGGCTGTTGGACTGCATTAGCTTCTCTTCCCAGCTGTGGCCTTGCCTGCTGAGTAGCTCTTCCTTCTGTCTGCAGGATATTGCTACACGGCCGATCTGCTTTCCGAAATGATCAGAGGGGATCGCTCATGATCTGTGGCAGTCAGTATCATGCCCTTCTGAGCTCTGTGCACGTACACGCGTGAACATGTGGGAAGGCGAAGCCATTTTTGTCTCATGAAGTCTAACACTGAAAGGCAAAGACTCACACGCGGACAGCACAAGCGATGGCCAATGTTGTCAGCGTTCCTGTAGTGACTCCCCAACTTGTGATTGGAGAGGCATCTCACATCCAGGATCTGTTTTGCAACAATTCTGAGTCGACAGTCTGTCATGGACAGCAGCAGCCGAATCGAATAGATGGTCACTACATGGAAAGGGTAGCACTGACTTTCGAGTAGTTCGTGTGGATGCGGTGGTGTTGTAAGTGAGCAAAGATATCATCATCACTACATTGAAGAGTATGGGTTCGACGCAGGAGGTGGAAGCAGCAGTCAACATTGTTTGTGAAGTGATCGTGGATGAGCTGGTTGCCATCACAGGCAAGTCCAGTGCTCAAGTGCAAGACCACTTGCATGCTCGAGCCACGGGCAGCTACATCAGGGGCAAGCCTATGACCGGCGACATAGATATGCTTGTTATCCCACCGGATCATCTTGGTGCGTGCCTGCTGCAAAATGTGCCAGCTCTTTCGGCTCCTTAGGACGGCTTAGGTATCTCCTTAGTAGGCGAGATTTTCATATGTTGATATTTGTGCCAGACTAGGAAGATAGGATGATTTGGGCCATTTGACATGGACCGTCTGCCGCATGTGCTTGTTGTTGGCTTATTCATTGTCATTGTGAAGATTAGCTGGGACAGGATCTCTCAAGTTGAGTGTCATAATGTTTCTGCGAAGTTAAAAAACCCGACGAGGCTGAAAAAATGTTTGATGTTTTTCAGGAAAGGACAAATCCATTTGCATGGGATTAGGTGTTGTAGCTGAAGCTGAGAATTTCTTAAAAGTAAGTGCGCCGTGGTTTCTGAGCTTTTGTTTGTGCACCAGACGGTTACAGGTGTGGGGAGGAACACTGACCCGCCAGCTTGCCAAGCAATTCATTCATGCACTCCATGCGTTTGGAATACGGATGTGACAGTGAATGCTATGGTTGGTTCATCGTTCAGGTTTGTGCATCGAGCTCCTCACCGAGTCCCAGGACTGACTGCTGTGATGGAGCATCTCACAAGATGTTGATGTATTGTTTTGCAAAACTACCGGCACAATGCAGATGGATAACTTGCAGCACACTATTTGTTGGTCGCTCATGCGTGTGCCCCCCTGCAATGCTTGCTGTTGATGTTTGCAGGTGTCATCTGCTGCCGACGGCTTCTATCAGGCGTTATCTCGTCGCTGCGAGCGTCGGAGTTTGTCACCGACGACATGGCGCTCCTGCAGCATGAGAGCTCCTGCTCGTGCCAGGGTTTGCATTCGGCCACATGGATGGGTCTTTGCTATGTGCCAGGTGCGCACATGCCAGATGAACGCATGACATTCATTGATCCCTTGTGAAGCAACAAACTCCACCCGGCTTTGGAATCCCAGCTTATGATTCCGAGTTATGCTCAAGCGCGTTACTCTTTTTGGTGATCATTTCAGACTTGCCCTGGATGGTATGAGGGTGCCGTTTGCAGCTCAGGTGCTTGCGCATCGGCCTGCCTTAGGCCTGCTGATGATGATGTGTGATTGTTCTTGCTTATTCCATGCGGTGGGATGATGTGTGATTGCTTCGGCCTGTGTCGTATGCAGCTTGCTCTATCTGTGCGACGTGATGTACGATGTTACAACACTACCGCATCCATGTGTGGACACTGGCAAGTGCAGCTCTGAACTCTGGGAAGCTGGGGACAGTGCACTGGCACCAGTCTGTTAGAGATGCTCTATTGAGGTGCCTTACAGCTAACTATTCCACTGTGAGGCGTGCAGGCTTCCCTAGGGTTGCTCGACGTTTCGACATCAAAGTCTATCCCGCCCAACAGCGAGTTTGCGCCATCAACTACTTCATCGGATCACAGCCATTCATCCGCGCTCTTAGATACTGGTGCAATAAGCCGCCGCAACATGTGCAAGCACTTGCTACATCCTACCGAAGAAATGCTGATCACTTCAAGCTCACTGACCGGGAGTTTATCGTGCAACTTCCCTCAGATGACGAAAAGGGCGTCCCAATCACACTGTGGTGTGAGACGGATATTTTTCGAGTGCTATCTCTACATTATGTTCCTCCTCATCTCCGCCACTTTGTAGATTTCCAATGAAGTTGTCGGGACGGACCCATCGCAGAGGTGATCACATCTGCCAGGAACATGTGAATGTGGTCATGGGATAATTATTATGTGCACGCCGCGTTTAATTAGATATGTCCGTAAATGTCCGTGTATTCCATTAGGCAAACAGCAAAGATGGCGCAATAGTGGGCGTATGAGCACAAACTGATCCATTTTTCCAGGCAATAGAGCACGGATGCAATGTAATGTTGCGAATGACAATCATCTTTGCCACTCTGGAGTGTTATAGCCTGCTCATGTACGTCTCATGCAGTCAAGGCCCTCTGGAGTATGACATCAACTTTTTCACCAATTGCTGAACGCAATCAGTCAGGAGGATGTGTACTATTTTATCACTTGAGCCAGGTGATGCAGATGCGTGTGTCCATCTCATTCAATGCACGTGCACTCGCCGCTATGGTTGTAGCAGCTGCGTAGGGTCAGTAATCTCCATCGTGATAGTCGCCAGCATCGGATGGCAGCTGCAAGCGAGGTCTGCCCTGAGCGTGGCTACCTTGTTTGCCAGGTTGCCCCGAATATTGGTTCCGAGGCGACAAAAGCTGCAAGACCCCTCGGTCCCTCGCTGGGTCCATGACCTCGTGATGATCTGCAAATCTGCATGCAAGCAGCGAGCCCCTGGACCATCTTGCTCACAAATGTGCCAGCTCTTGCCTTGGGCATGCAGATGAGGCGTTCTTCTGCAGTGAGACATGTCGCCAGGGAGGTCCAAAACCTCAACACTGTTGCGGAAACAGCTTGAATGTATGCACAGCTCAGTATGTATTGCGGAGTACGGGACCAACCAATCGCGTACTTCTGGACTTTTCTTTTTGGAAACGACGAATGTGCATGTAACGCGCAGCCTTGTGGCAAGTTCTCAGCACAGACCTGACAGTACATGTGCCAAACGGGCAACTAGCCATATGAAACAAATGACTTGATGGACTTATTGGCCGGTGTGGTTGCATCGCAAGCTCGCATCATCAGCATGCAAACAAGCTGCTATTTTGCGCTCTGCAAAGAAAGGGTTTGCGGTTACCTGGGAGATTTCTTCCCTTGCGCTGCCCTTTCATGTGTGTCAAGGGCCGCAGTTGCAGCTCGCCCGCCTTGTTGTCCGTAGTGTTGAGCCGAGAGAGGCCTCGACACACCGACATCCACATGCGAGGCAGCGTTTGGCTGAGGGGGAGGCTGCCGGGCAGCATCTGCACGGGGTGTGTGGGGGGCGCTGTGGTCTGCGTAATGTTTGTTGCTTGCTTGCCCAGCTGAGCGAGCATTTGCTGGGCTTGATCTATCTTGCAGCCGCACTTGCTGCATTGCCTCTTCCATCTGTGCTTCACGCTCTTCGGCTCTCCGGTTGTGTCCTACACAGCGTTGAAGCTTCTTCATACATGTTGCTGCAAAGCGCTCTTAGTTAGCACTGGCTACTGCTGTGCCAGAACGTGTGCATTAATTAGGTAAACACTAGGAAAGAACGAACCTTGCATGTAACCTCACTCAGAATGAGCTGGACAGGACGTGCAGAGCTTCATCAGTATATCACATCCGAGGAAACATTTTACAGTGAAATCGACTGAAGGACATAGATACGGAGACAGCGAGAACTGCAGAGCGTTGTGAAGGCTTGGAAGGGTGAGAAACGATGAGGGAGCGTGCCAGCATGAGCAGAATCGGAGGGAGGCTCGGGGTCGGCACGAGCGGGAATGGCAAGGGCCTCGAGCAATCGATCGCTGACGATGCAGTTTCCGTTCACGTGGAGTCGTCGGCAGAGCGTGATGACCTCGTGCAGTGTGAAGTCAAGCCCCAGTCGTCCAAGCAGCGCCTGCAATGCATCTCCTAGGCATGAAAAACACCAGCTCAGCGCTTTACAGCTCACAGTGCTGCAAGTGCTCACAGCGCTGTCAGTAAAGGTGACTGCATTGCGACATCTACATGCATGTTTCTCCCATGCTGTCAACAACCGAACCTGCCATCGACGCAATGTTAACTCAGATGCGAACCAGCACCAGAAAGGTTGACCTGGTCGACAGGATGGTGGTCAGTTGTTCTCTTTGCACATGACCCATCATCTGGACATTCAGTAACAATTGTGCACTCTTTCCTTCGAATCAAAGTCAATTGCACGCCTCGTGCAATGCATGATCCGCCTTTGAATGGCACTGGTCAAGACAGAGCTTAGGTATCGGCATCTTGACATTCTGAAAAGTATGGCATTGAAAGGAGGTGTGCTCCCCCGTTCGTCCCAGCAACAAGAGAAACAAGGACCATGGTGGCGCAAATCAGTGGCAGGCCTGAGGCACACATGGAAGCGGCGTTGGGGGATGATGCCAGTGCCAGTAGGGTCGGCCTCCATCAGCCCCTCCCGGAGTGCGTTCGCACAGCGTCTCTCCTCCACGTCTATCTTCAACCGCCACCGCACCGCTTCAAACGATGCCCACGGGAACTCGCTCGGCCGCTGCGCCATGAACTCCAGCGTCCATTCATCGGCTTCGGTGAGCTCAAAGAGTCGCGACACGAGCGGAATGCGCGCCCCCACGAAGAAGTCTGTAGCGCTGTAGTACGTTCGGGTTCCAGGGATGTACATGCGCGAGCGCTCGAGGAACTTGCCGCCCGCGATGCCGGCGTTTCTGATCGGCGGCTCGAAGATGAAGATCTCATCGGTGGCGAGAAAGTACGAGAATATGAAGACTCGCTCCCGGTCGGCCGGCCCACACGACGTGTAGCCGGGTGCTTGGCAGAATCTGGCTACAAATCGGAGTGCTTGACTGCCATACCTGCACAGCAATGACGAGGTTGAGGGGTCGGCCATCCTAGGTGCTGGTTCCTTGTACTTGCTGCTGCCTGGTCGTGGAGTGTTATTTTGCGCGCAATACGAGATCTTGAAGACACTTCTGAAGACAGCAACAGTCGAGCTGAAGACTGCCTCAAACATAGCTATCCGCGGCACACTTGGACGTACACACTGAGTGTTTGCTTTCGATTGCCAGCATTTGCTCAATAACTGCAATTGACATCGGGGCATTGCCCAGATCAGAACTATGGAACGGATATCAATGTCCAGATTCGGTTGTGTGTCACGTACAGCTCTGCTTTTTCCAGGTCAGGCTTGGGCTGCTTGGGAATGAGGTGGGTGACGTTTCCGATAGTGTCCTCGTCTCGTCCAAGATCCATCCAGGCGGGAGGCGTCTCCATGATCGGTCGCTTCACTTGTTTGACATAGTCGACCTGCATGCAGACTCGGGTTTGAAACCCATGAAATTATCTGCAGCCGGCCTCTTCGCAATGGAATAAAGGGGGAACTGAGCTCCCTGATTGCAAATTGCAGGCAAGTGAAGAATGGCCGCCGGCTGTGTAGAATGCTGCGGAGTATTATGCACCGCACATGCAAAATCAATCACGCTTTTTGTCCCAAACAATCACGTACTTTCAGGTAACTAGACCCGGAACAACAGAGGGTCTGGCAAAACACTGATAGATTACCCTTTCCGCACCTGGATAGGCAGGAAGTCCGAGTCTTGCGCCCCAGCGTGCTTCTTGTAGTACTCGCGGGTGAAGTCGTCTGCACTGGTAAGCAGCATCTTGCGTCCGTGTATGTCGATGGTGGCACCCACAGCCAAATCCGTCCAGCTGTAGAACTCCATGTGGTTGTGCTTGCGAGTATTAGCACTCATCGGCCTCACACCCACTGAATAAAGCTGCACAGTCGCTACTGGTCATCTTAGGCATATGCGCACATGCACGTGTGGCATGACAGAAGCATTTAGGAGCCACTGCGCAAGCATCCGATGAACACACCACCGTTGTGTGAGTGGCAGAAAAGGGTGTGCATCACAGGCGTGTAAAAAGCGCCTTGCAATCCCTGTATGCCAAGATTCTGGTAGGCAACATCCACTGTGCCCTTGCGCACAGGTTGGCTGAGTCAAAAGTTCCCTAGTTGTCCGAGGGAATTCTTGGACAGGCACACTGGATGAAGTCGAAAGTTCGACAGCAAATCAAACACTGAGATGCGCATGCTGGCAAGCAGTGTGGAAAAGGGTGAAGCTGATATTCATATCAGTGCATTCATAAGGACCCTTGCGAGATCATTACAGCATGCACCCCGCCGGAGTAACGGACCTTCTTTGGCATTTTCATCCGATGTACAAGCAAAGGAAACGGATCACGGCCATCGTTCCGCATGTGCACCTCCCGGACCTCCATCGTGTCGTCAGAGAGGTAGTAGTGGATTACAAACGGCATTTTGTCCCCAAACGGGCTCTTATCGTCCCAGCAAGCCCAGAACCGAAGGACCTGCACGCTATCAACAGCACACTTCTCGATCATCCTGGCATTTCTGTTAATGGCCACGCCGAGATTTTGGGTTGTTTTGACGTGCGTCGCATGGTCTGATGCACTTTGGTTGGCAGCGATGCCAGTGCAACTACACATGGAACGAGCTGGCAATGCAGTACGGGAAGATGAGTCGCTGCCACCAACAACACGCGAAGCAGCGCCCAGGCCCAATACACACTTGTTTAGTGAGGCAGTCGCTCATGCATGCCGCGAAAAGAGGTTACAGCGGAGGGCATCCCTCCCATGTTTAGCTTTGAGGGTAAAAAGTTGAGTTACAAAGGTCAAACATGGGTGTGACTTCAATACATCACGCTTTTGAGCCTCTCATTTGGAGCACGCTTTGGTGTCTGAAGACCCCCTGTATGTACGAGTGGCTGGGGGTCCACGTTGAGCTGCGCTGACCCCTGAAAACTCAAAACAATAGGTCTGCTCTTGTCTGAGCCGCATGCTGATATCTGGAACTCGATTGCACGACATATGATGAGCACTACGGGGATCAACGTTTTACGATGCAGCAAAAGGGGAGTGAGCATGCCTTGCGAGCGTTCTCCAGGTATTTGATGGCATCCGGGAGCTTTTGGTACGGCATGATGCGCGATTTGACCTCCTGAGCAAGGTTCTCTTTCTCTTTCATGCGGTGATGGTACGGGTCGGTGGGGGGCCGCTGATCCTCAGGCTGAGGGTGGCCCTGCTTTGCTAGGAAGTCGCGCGTGAAGGTGTCACAAGCGTAGATATAGAACACTCTGTTGTACAGGTTGATGGCTGCTCCAACTGAAAGGTCCGTCCAGCGCAGCATGTTGCCATCTCCAAGCAGTATTCTGCAATAAAACAAATATATACCCTGCTTTCCGAAACATTGATAAATGGTATTCCGGCCTGGATGTTACGTCGTTTGGCATCCACATACTCAAGCGCGTGCATGCTATCATGATGAGCATTATCATCATGGCTACTTACATCCCTTTGCATGTAAACATCACAGCGTTAATCAAGAAAATCGCAAAACCCCTAGATAACCATACTTGTATCTGCCTGCTGAAGGTTCAGTCGAGAGCCCTGTCTGAAGCCTCCACAGGCATGCGCCATGCACATTTACACACCTGTGACGTTTAAGTATGGTGCCCTGGTACAGGCCGCTGTTGTCCTCCCTAGGCTCCTCGACCTGAGTGCTGCCATCCTCGAGGTAGTGCAGAATGTGGCAACGCCGCACCCGCCAATGCTCCAACGCACTGTCATGCACTGGCTCTTTGAAGTAAGCTTCGAATTTCAAGACCTGCTCACATTGCATTTGCTGAGCCGTTTTGGTTCCACGTACATTCGTTGTACCCCGAGGGCTGAAGTTGCATTCACCACAGAAGTTCCCTAGCCCTTCATGCGTGCTACCTGATCATGTCCAGGTCTTGTCTCGAACGCAACCCTAGTTGTCTTCCACGGAAGAATCATGGCAATTTTGGGTGGGTTGGACGACAGGAACGATATGCGATGTTGCCAGGTGACCCAATCGGTGTGACATCGTAGTATATAGTTCCTGAGGGGCATCATCGAACCTTTCTATCAAAGACTAACCAAGCCGGCGGTTGTGCTTTGTAAGGTGACGTGACTTTCCACTCGTCTTTCCTCGTGCCGACGTGCACCCCAGTCTCGGAGGGGTGGCCGTCATAGGCGTACGGGGCCTGACGTCCCACATCAGGTCGACCAGGGCTTCGAGCTGCAGTTTGAGGACGGCTCTTGCTCTTTACGTACTGCACACTTGACAGACACAGTATTCAAATATAAATGACATACGGGTAAATTGCGAACGACTAATCAACGAACATCAACACAGAATGGAGGAGTGGAAAATGCAACCCTGCATCCACCAAGCCCAGCAGTAACGTGCATGGAAGAAAGACACGCACATCATAGTCATTCACCACAGCATAACCTGAAACGTATTTCAGGGATTGATTTAGGCTTTTCCTCACATCCTGCGAATCGTGCGGGTCGTTACTCTTGTGCAGACGACCATGCACATAGCATTTCGATTTGCCCAAATGCCTGTAACCTCCTTACCGCATCATAAACGTATGCCGAATTTCCTGGAAGATTTGGCACAGGATTAGAGCGATTCATTGCGGCCGTGGTTGGTCGTCCCAAACATCGCCTTGGGACGCGCTAAACACCAATGGCGTCTCAGGTCACATTCCCTTACAATCGGGCCTTCTCTAAACACAAAGGCATCTGTGTACGCAGATTTTGTGAATTTCATTTATCACTTCAAGCCAGGCGACCAGATAGAGGGATACCCTAAGACCACATCAACAACACACCTGTTATGGAGGTGGGTCAGCTCGCATTGGGGTGCAGACCCCTCCAAAATATTGATTGCTTTTGGCGGTAGCGTCGTGGTCACTTCCCGCCAAGTCAGGAAATGGACTGGGCGTGGACGACGCATGAACCATGAGGGAATCCCATGGATGCAGTTGATGTGGTGAATTCTTCAAATGCGGTGAATATATAAGTGGTGAACACATCAGCAGTTTTCCTGAAACCTGGCACTTGGTTAACCCAGATCATTTTGAGAATACACAGAGGTGCGACACCTGTCTACTGGATGAGCTATTCGGGTCGTTCGTGACGGGCCCTGCCTCTTCAGTTTGCGCATGTTCATTGATATACTAGTGTCCTCTGCTGGCGTGCTGCCGTTAACAGCGAGAAAGTTTGTTGAAATGTTGTGGGCATGACTTGGGACCCAGCAGGCCCAGTGTCTTGGCACTACCCGAGCAGTGTGGGAACAAAACTCTATGCTCTAGTTCCTTAATACCTTTCTTGTCGTCTAGCTGCCAATGAACCGAGATTCTCCTTTACACACGTGGAGGTGGTCTCGTCAACGGTTGGACCATCGCACTCCAGCCACGCACTGGCTTCATTGCAGCGGCGTTTCTGCTGTGCTTGCTACATGTTTATAGCAAATTCATTGGCGTGTTCTTCCATTGGACGTACTGGAGATCATGTGTGTTGTATTCACATCTGTGGTGGCTGTCGCAGCCTGACACCTGTCCCATCCAGAGTTCTTACATATGGTGCGGCGCATTCTTGGCTTGGTCTGCTTGGCTAAGCAATGACACTAAATTATCCATGTCAAGTGATAATGCACGGTAACTTTGCTTACTCTTGTGGTCTGAGCTCGCACTCAGTTGCCAAGAGCCCTATCGGGTAATGACGACTTGCCTATGGGATAAATGCATCTTGCTCAGGTCATTCGATCTATCAAATGCACCGAACCCCTGTGAGACGAAATATTAATTCTGCTGCAGTTCCAAAATGGCTGGTATGGCGCTGCGTCTCGTGGCGCTTGTTGCGCTGGTGGGTGCTGCATTTGCGGACGAGCACGTTCTTACCTTGACTGGCAAAACCTTTTCCGAAGCTGTGAAGTCGCATGAGAAGCTGATAGTTGAGTTTTATGCACCATGGTGTGGTCACTGTAAGAGCCTGGCTCCGGAGTGGGAGAAGGCGGCCGAGATTCTAAAGGCTGAGGGCATTGTTCTTGCAAAGGTGGATGCCACCGAGGAGGGCAACAAGGAGCTCGCTCAAAAGTTCGGTGTTAGCGGCTTCCCCACCCTGAAAATCTTCCGTGGATCCGAGACTGCCGAGGAGTACCAGGTGCGTGATTGTGCAACCCATTTGCATATGAAGCACATTAATTGGCGATCAGCTGCACACCGTCATGACATGCGAGGACATTTGCCTTAGCCTTACGCCAGTCTTACCAATCACAGGTCACAAAATCTAGCATGCATAAGGCCTTAGGCAACACCGTTATGGACACAGGGCCCTGCGATCAAGCTCATGCCTTGTTCACACACTCTCATTCCACATTGTCACCATTTGGTGCATTGCACTTGAAACATTCCAGCCAATCACCAGAGTTCCCCGTGGAATGCAGCGACTTGGAATACCCTGCCGATGTTTTGGATGATGAATATTAAAAGAGGCGGCAACACATGTGACACAGGCGTACATATTGACATGATGTGATGGATCTAGCAGACACCAAGCTTTGTATGAAGTCCCCCACAGCAACAACTGTTGCTGGCATTACCGCCGCTGATGAGCAGCGCGAGCATTGATCGATCTGTGCAACGCAAGTGATAAACAGTTTCCCGGTGTGCAGGGGCCCCGCGAATCTGCCGGCATTGTTGCATACAGTAAGAAGGTCTTCGGCCCAGCATCCGTGGAGCTGACGACTGAGGCCGAGGTCAAGGAAGCTGCCAAGTCAGAGCTCGCAGTCTTCGGTGTCTTCCCCAAGGGCGCTGACTCTGCAGAGTTCAAGATCTTCTTCGAACTGGCCGGACAGCTGCGCGACGATGCCACCTTCGTGCATGTGTTCTCCGCCAAGCTCGCGTCCGACTGTGCCGACTGCAAGACTGCCTCCGTCATCCTGTACAAGGACTGGGAGGAGAACATGACCAAGTTCAAGGGCAAGTTCACTGCCGATGCACTCAAGGAGTTCATTGAGACCACCTCCACCCCCGCGCTCGTGTCCCTCGACCGCACTTCCAAGAACAAGAAGGCGCTCTCTAAGATGTTTGCAGACCAGCTGCCCAAGCTCATTGGATCTGCCCCCGCCGACTTCAAGGAGCTTAAGGCATTCCAGGACAACTTGATCGCCATCAGCAAGAAGTATGAGAAGATTCATGTGCGTGCATCCTCACTGAGCGCGATTGGCTATAGACGTCTTCCGTGCTGATGTGATACGCTTCTCGATGTGCAGAACAGTGTGGTGCAAAGCTGTGTTGCTTGACACATGTTCACCGTTTTGGTCAAATTCTCTGAGGGTCGTCGGCATGTTACATGCATAGATGAGCACTCTCATGAACAATCATGGATGCGTGCATGCATCGCAGGCCTGACGTGCTTCTTTATCACTCGATTTAAACATCGTTTCTGAGAGGCATGTTGATGTTGCTGCCGTCCTCACCATACTGTCACAAGGAGGCCTCCTTGTGAGACGTTTGCATGTTCATGCAGGTTCTCTATATGGACCCCGTCGGAAACGAGGGCGCACTCAACTTCTTCGGTGTTAAGACGGAAGGCCTTCCCGCCATGTTTGTGCACGAGCCCGAGACCAACGCCAAGCTCATGGAGCAGAACATCAAGGTGAAGGACATGCTCCAGTGGGCAGAGAAGTACTCAAAGGGCGAGATTGAGAAGGTTGTCAAGTCTGAGGACATCCCCGCCCAGAACAGCGACCCCGTCTTCGTGCTCGTCGCCAAGCAGTTCGAGGAGATCGTGACCAGCGGCAAGGACGTGTTCATCGAGTTCTACGCGCCTTGGTGCGGCCACTGCAAGAGCCTTGCACCCGAGTGGGAGGTATGTTGCTCTACTGAGTTTTGGCTGCCGAGTAGTGCTGTAGGTTGCTGACGCTGCGTGACGACGCGTGAGCTGCTCGACGACTGTCCGCACAGAGCCTGTCAATTGACTAATGGCGTCTGCGTGATCCCATTCGCAATGCCAGTTTGAACATGGACCTCTTGTGCACGTTTGCTCGTCACCATGGTTGTGCAACAAGCTCGTCCGTCATCTAGGCAAGGGGTGACAACGATATTGCGAAGCTATGGCAATGGCAATATCCGCGATGGTAGGCTGGCTTCAAATCATGATGGGTGATCATTCTGTGGATAGATCCAAGGTTGACGAGCACATTGCAGGTCTTGCTGCTCCCTGGCACCCAACGAGTGCTGACACTTCCCCTGGCCTAGTCTTGCATTTTCCAACCACAAAACAACCATGCACGAAAATCGGCTAAGACCATCTCATGATTGCAGAAACTCGGCAAGCGATTTGAGAAGGCCAAGAATGTTGTCATTGCCAAGTTCGACGCCACTGCCAATGACATCCCGGACGTCCCAGGCATGAAGTTTGATGTCAAGGGTTTCCCTACACTGTACTTTGTAACCGGGGCGGACAAGAAGGTTCACACATTCTCAGGCCAGCGCAACCTGAAAGATCTTTTGGCATTTGTTAAGAAGACTGCTGCCCCCGCTAACCTGGAGGGTGCGGACTTATCTGATGTTGCAGCCGCTTCGTCCGATGTCGGTGCCGAAACAGCAGAGAAGGAAGAAGAGGAGGAGTACGAGGAGCCTGCTGCCGATGACGATGATGATGAGTATGAGGATGATGACGATGAGGAGAAGGATGAGCTTTAGTTTTGTTGCACATTACTAGCGTGCAATTTTGTTATACGACCCATCTATGAAGTACGGTGTAATATATTGACCCTCCTGCATGTGTACGCATAAGAATTCAACTTGTCTGCACCCTCCTGCACCACGTGGCTGAGGTGGGGTGAGAACAGGCTTTGCTCGGCAATTCACCATTGGATGCTTTCGTGACATGCAGCCCGTATGATGCGCAAGGTCAGTGTGTGACGTTGCTGGTCATGTCTTACGTGTGATCCCTGAGATAGGCAGTGTGCACACTGACGTAAACATGGACCGCGCTGGTGAACTTTGACGAACCAAAAAATCGTTCGGTGTTGAGGTGTATCGCTGCAACCCTTCGTCTTGATACGATTGGTATGCGTTCTTCACATACTTGTAGAGTTGTTGCTGACCTACGAGAGACGGTGGACTGAGTGGCGGTAGACAGGGTGGAAACGTGACTCGGACGTCGTGAGACAAAGTCCTTGTCAAACGCTTTTGTCACAAATTGATTGCCTCCTCACAAATGGTCAACGGCACAAGGTGAAACTGCAATGGGATTTTACTTGTAGGTGTACAACTTTTACGCCCAGCCCTCAATAGCTTTGATTTTTCCAGACTCCAGTATGCACCCAACCGTTCTTGGACGCCACAATTGGGCCAGAGACGTCCGTTAGAAGCCCAACGGAAGGCAACTTCCAAAGGTCAGCGGCCATGTATGTTTGAAAGGCTGTGGGCTGTCTATATTGCTGGTGCGACCTTCATGACTTTCGTGCCGAGACTTGCTGAAACCCCATGACGCGTGATGTTGTGACTAAATCGAGACCTGCCGTGTGTATCTTGTGGGCCAGGAACGCCTTACAAACGTTTAATGAAAATAAATGTGCATGTTGATGGTAATGGAACGGGTACACGTCGACAACATCTTTCTGACGCCCGGTGGACTCTGTGTGTCATGCGGAAGAATGAGCTGCTGCAGGCAAAACCTGTGCAGTATGGAGGCTGATTATCATCATGATGTTTATATCTGCTGTTACGCCTGGGTTCGATGGCATTGAGCAACCATACGTCTTTCAACGTGGGGTCGACTCGTTCAGGGTTGTATTACATCGTTATTTCCTTACAGTACATCTGTGTCACACATGTCTCCCCAGGCGGACGCACAAACACCTAGTTTTATTGCCTTATTGCAACTTCAAGTTCACAACGAGGAGAAGCAACTTAATTAAGACTGGAATGGACCCTGAGCGCAGAGCGCCTATGGGCGCCTATTCGTGTTACTGTCTAGCTGGTCCTTGATTGCAGCAGCTTCACAGAACAGCCTTCACTTCCTGCCCCTGCCAATCAAGCACCATGGGCATGTAGTCGTGTGTGTTGCTTCTTGTGCAGCAGTAGATACAGCAAGATACATACGTACATAGCACTAATGTAGGACTCTCCGCGGAGGTCTCATGCATATACTATGACGACAGGAATGCTGTGAGGGATGCTGAAGACACGGCAGTCATGAGCTGCCCTGCTGTGGCAAAGGCGACTGTGAACTTAAGGGCAACGAGGGTGATTGTAGCACAGGCTGTACAGTATCGTTCGTCCAGCTATCGCACATGCGTCTTCCTTATCAATGGAAGGCCTCATCTGAGGAATCAGGGGTTTCACGCCCACTGTCTCCTCGCGATCGACTGTTAGTACATGACAAGATAATCCACAGACATTGCGTGAGCATCGTCCATAATTGTCATGTACCAGTCCTCGAGCTCGAGGCGCAGTCCGGCTGGACTGTGCCGCTGCATGAAGCAATCCTGCAGGCAAAACGACAGTGTTGCCTAAGACAGTGTTCCCTAGGTGTATATAGACATGGCTCACCAGCCGTGTACGTATACGCCTGAGCTGGAACTAGGGTGGGACTGGCATAGCCAGTCTCCCATCCTAACAGTAAGCATGTGGACATCTCAGATAGATTCCAATTTGGTTACAATATACCAGATATCAAGCATCTCACATCTGAGGTGGACACGATTCCACCTAAATCGCACAGCCTTGCGGCCTTAGCGACACATGTTTGGTATGTGAGGTCCTCCGTGTCTTGCGTATGGCTTCGTGATCTTGATTTGATTCGGTGGTGATACCAAGGCCACAAGACTGTGGAAGTCAAGTTGATTCGTGTGCACCTCAGACATAATAAAAATCCAATCAATAAGATAGAGTTGTGTACAGCTGCCGTACATTAGATGCAATTTCACATGCTCGTGAACTTGCATGTTGCATAGATGCACGGAGGCACTACACCCCTGTAAATCTGTCTCAAGGGGATAGTCGGGTCAACATGTGAATGTGGCCATCTCATCAGGATGACAAGCAAGATGCCTAAAGATACTGAAATCCCTGAACAGTCATGCTGACTACAGAATAGGAGTCCTGCCATGCTTCCATTGTGGAAGATCGAGGCAGCCCGCGAATCCTGGCTCAACTGATTCGCGGGCTGTACTTGAAGTTGCTGATGTGCATGTGGGTGCAGCAGTGGTGTAAAAGGAACATCGTCAGTTGCCGTGCCCATAAATCATTGACACAACGAAGCTGTACGAAGATACATCATCATCGCATGCAGGGACGATGCGACAAAATGAAGTTCGCCATTCTCGTTATCGCCTTTCTTGCAAGGGGGACTCCGCTGGATGGTGCTCAAGTTGGTAAGGATTCAGCTGGTATCATGCATGCTATCCATACGAATGTCTGCATGCAGAATCAAGTTCTGGGTTTAACGAGCTGGGTTGCATCTAGCTGCCTGCTGTTGGTTTGCAGGACTCTAAGTTGAGACTTTCTGTTGGGAACGTTGTGGGGTAGTCATGCCACAAATCAAAGGAGGACGAGCTGACCATGTTTCACGTCAGGGTTCTCATTGTCATTCTCATCATGTGGCAGCTCCAAATCTTTAGGCCGTAACATCGTAACATGCGAATGTCCCCATGAGGATGGGATGTCTCCATGTCTCTGTTGTGTTGTGTGGCCTGAATCATTCCCACAGTCATGGGCGTTCCTCGCATGTCATATGCACTAAGGATGTATAAGTCAAGTTCATCAAGTTATTAGGTGAAATGTATGTGTCAGTGACAGATGGATCTGTGAAGCAGATTTCTCTGACTCATTTATCTGTGCATCAAGCAGAAATTTGCTAGCTGACGACATGTGTTGTAGGGTGTTCTAGGACTGTGAGACATCGGTCGTTAGCAACCTAGAGTTGGTGTACTTTGTGGAACACGAATCCATGATGTGCCTCGTTTTATGAATTCCGATTCAACATTCACATGGTTGTCAGCTTGGGCAGACTGAAAGTCAGGACCAGTATATTCCCTTCCAAAGCCATGCATACTCCCAATTCCTGCGAGCTGTGAGAATTGGCGCAGGAACATACCATTACCTGTTATCCCTCGCCTTGTCACGGCGAAACAAGCAGCGGTTGAGGATAGTTGCATTTGATGTCTGAAGATGGAACCGTGACTCACTCTCTTGCTCTTGAGTTGAAAGCTTGAAACGAAGCCTTGTCAAAACTCATGCAGAGCTGGACTTGCAGTCAGTCGAAGGCTCTAGCAATGTGTCACTGCAGACTGAAACGCTCTTGATGAGTTCTGCTTGAATGTTTGGTAACACGATGTATCTTCTTACAACACTGCCGCCGCATCCACGTAATAGTAGCACCAATCAGTTTTTAAAGTTGCCGTTATCCATGTGATTGCGGTAGTGTTATCAAATTTACATCATGACATCACATAGATAATGGCAGGAAAAAGTAAACAAGCAACTAAGACTGCACATACAATCACACCAACATACCTCATTACATCACATAGATAATGGCAAGGAATAGACAACAAGAAACAACGACAGCACATGCGAAGCGATACAGCTCATTGAACGTCAGCGAACACACAAAGATACATCATTACATCGCACAGAGAAAGAGCAAGAGCTACAGCTTAGGCCGAAAACAACCACATCAACACATTCGAAACAATACAGCTCATTGAACGTCGGCGGTCGGGACAGGCAAGCCTGTCATGAACGCGCGGCCGCTCGCACGAGCCAGAACTTGAAGAGAGCGCCGATACATCACACCATTGCCCTTACAAAGGCCGATGCTGAGTTCACGAAGCGCGTTTGTGACAAATCCCTCCTCAAACATACATCATCATCATAACATCATCATCACCATCATGGCCCATGCTAAATGTCGTGACAGCGTGTATCCTTGCAGACTGGCAGCCTTGCAAGGAGAACTCCTGCGTTACGAAAGCATGCGAAACGTACTGCGACTGCCCAACGGAGCAGCCAATTTGCGTACATCGCTTGCTGGCAGGCACATCAAAATGCTACAAGCGACCACCCGAGCTCGAGCAGCCGTTTTTCTTCGTGCACATTGGCAAGACCGGCGGCACCACATTTCGCTTGATGGCAGAAGCGAAGTTTGGCGAAGAGCGAACTTGCTTCATCTACTCGGCAAGTTCAGGCAGCACTAGCCCTTTTGTGAAGGAAGTGCTCTATGATGGGAGGAGCCGTATGTCGAATGACGAGAAGAACACCAGAATACCTGCTTTTGTGCGAGCCGCTCAGCGACACTGCTCGTACTACGGAGGCCACGTGATGGCAGAGCTTTACCTTCCGCACGTCGGCTTGCGTCGGACGATCTCCATTGTGCGCCATCCATACGATCACTTGATTTCCCATTATTACGTTCACATCAACGCGCTGCTGAAGGACAAAAAGCCCGCGGATGTGACATTTGACGACTTTGCACTCGATTTTTTGAGTGAGAGGATCGCAGCGACAGGCAGCGCTCCGTGGCAGAAGCTCTTCACTGAGCGCATTCCACCTCAGGCATACGGTTTCCTTTTGGTGACGGAACGATACGACGAGAGCCTTGCCATGTTCAACGACGTGTTTGCGTTGGACTTGGGCTATGAGCGCCCTGCAAACGAGAATCAGATTCGGGTCCAGGCGAACGTCGACCACTCGATCGTGACCCCCGAGATGCGGACGTTCCTGGCGCCCGATTTGTTGTTGTACGAGCTCGTGCTTAAAATTTTCGACGAGCGGAAGCGCATCGCTGAAGAGTGCAAGCCTTATGTGCATGGCAGCATCGATGAGGTCGACAATGGGGTGTTGAGAGGCTGGGCGTGGTGGTCGCACTCCAACGAGCCTGTCCTTGTGAGGATTTTAGTGGATGGCATGGAGACAGGGGTGGAGGAAGCGACACACCTGCACAGCCTCTGCAAGTGGGGGGCCCCTCGAAGCGGGCTGGTCGGATTTGAGCATTCGCTCCCCCAAGACTTGCAACCGGAAAGCACCGTCCGTGTTGAGGTAGCACGGACAGGGCAGCTCCTGGGGGAGATCTTACCAGCAGAGGGCCATGGCACCCTGCTCTGGCGTCACATTATTTCTCCCAATATGGCTGACGACCTTCGCCGGCACGCGGTCGAGGTTAGCTTGAAGTTCAACAGGAGTCTTCCGGAAGATCTTCTCGGAGAGAATTGAATAAATTGCGTTGCACTTGCCTCTCTGGCTTCTGCGTCCCAACAGTGTCCAGGGGAAGCAGAAACAGCGCGTCATATCTCCCTTAGTAATGGCTTTCGTATATCGGACTGACTGGCGCCAGCCGCAGCCGAATGTCCGCTATACGGAGCTACACGAAGTGCATGTTGGTTTTGCGGTACGGCTTGAGCTGTGGTGTTTCTGTCTCTCTGTGTAATTGAATATACGAAGCTACCGTCCGTAAAAGCAAGGGGACTTTTTCTGGGAACATCCGTGGGCGCCCAAAAAGATGTCGGGTATCACTCCGTCCGTTATGAATCGTCCGTAGTACCAAATGTTACCTGTAAGTCTGCTTTGCAGCAATTCGCATGGGTGGAACAGTGTCACAAGCCCTGTATGGTTGCTTCGGCATCATTTGCCCTTTGACTGATGGCAACCGCTGTATGTAGCCCCTGTGAGCGATGATTGCTCTCTTGCCAACATTGGCCTCGTGAAGGCTTCTCTAGAGTTCATTTGTTTCTCTCACTGCCCATGTTGCACATCATGGCTACGTTGCATTGACATTGCTGAGGTCAATCCACGGCCATGGCAACACATTCCACGGGAGGTGACTCTCGTTGAGTTCTTGATGCCGTGTAATTTTTTGATGCCCTGTTGACATGAACACAATGTGTCGCCAGCCTTTTCGGCCGCCTTCTTCGGACCCGCTGGCTGCGGTGATGGCATCTTGGCCATAGGCGCGCAAGCGGCGCTTTGCGCCCCACAAATCTTCTTTGCTACATAGCCTCCTGGTCCAGAGGACACTGCTGTGAAGTAGTACGCCTCCTCTTCACTCCACGTGGAAGGGTTCTGGTCACTGGGCCCACCAGGTGTTTCCGTGATTGTGAAGCTCAACTCCCACCGTTGAATGCTCCTTTGCCTGAGCGCACTTCAAGCAGGAACATCGCTTTTTTTCACCGCTAGAGGTACCATGCAGACCCGATTAATCACTGAATATCTGACATAGCTGATGGCATTATTCACACGGTGTTTGCCAAAACCAAAAGTGTTGTGTGAAAACACAGGGTATTGATGGATCTAATTACAAGACAATTACTACGCAATAACCGCCAGTCACGACTAACAAGGCGCACATCCAAAGCACCAATTAGGCGGGTCCCGAATGCTCAAGCTAGATTGATCATAAGAAGTCCTCGATGCTGGCATGCATCGACGTAAAAAGAAAAGAAAAAGAAAGTAAATACGCCAGCCCCAATAAGGCGGCATGCATCGACGTAAATATTCGATCCGGACATGGATACTCTTGAGACATCTCTAGGCATCCTCATGTGCTCGAGGACCGTACCACCGAATCCTGCCCGCCAGATTACGTACACGGTCATGTGCACGGCCTTGAATGCCCTTATAATCATGCACGGCCTGGCACGATTATAAGGCCTAGCCATTACCCGACTAAGGCGCTATTAATATCATCTAATCCCTACAGGATTCACACATTTATGTTGTAACAAAAAGCCTTGGGCAAGAAAGCACGTTCGCACACCTGTGCAGGCCAAATGAGAGTCGTATCATGATGCAAGGCGTGCTACTCCAAGCTCAAAAAAAGCACATTTGAGACAGCAGTGACAGACAGACAGTCGGATCCAAACGTAGAGCCGACAAAAACGTCGGGTATGAGGAGGTCGAAGGGGTGAGCAAATCTACATAACTCTTTCAACCACGGCACATAAGGATGCGAGCAGTCATGTAAACTGTCGTGCACACAGGGTAGCCTGTTGGAGTACAAGGAATAAGTACTCCTTCATTCTGTGGGTACCTAGCTAGATAACTATATGTCCACGTGAGACTAGCAGTCTCACGTCTATCTAGATCTGTCCTAAGTAGTGTCTCCAGTGACCCCAGATCCTTCTACCTTCCCCACTGGAGATGGAATACTCTGGCATCCTCCACCAGAGTCCTTGGCTTATATTCTCTGTACTGTCAATAATCTGTAAGTTGTCACTAAATCTCAACAGGTTATGGGTCCAGCACGTTCCGCTGCGCCAAACGTGTTATCCCGTACTTTCAGTTGGATACGACACTTCCGAGCTCACTGCCGAGTGCCTAATATGGACGACCGCGGAGGAGCTACCGCCATCATGGGCCTGGATTTCTACTTACTTCGCGAAATTGGCCAAGATGGAGCAAGAAAATGCTGGCCTTCGCTACCATCAAGAACCTGCGCCGCTACTTGACGCATGCCCCTGCTGCACAGCCCGTTCCAGCAGACCAGGAAGGTGACGAGACTGCACAAGCTTACACCATTATGAATTTTGATGATGCTGCAGCACGTGTTATCGATAATGCGCCCTCTGCCTTTGCCATGTGGACTCTCCTGGAACAGCGCCATCAGGACTATCTGCGCCCGCAGCAGGTGCAAATACAGGAGCAACTTTTTGCACTTCGACAGCGCGACGACGAAAGTGCTGACGCTTATGTCGATCGCGCTCTTGAGCTGAATGAGCAGCTCATTTCGATTGAGGCGGGAGTGCCTGTGGCCACTCTGGTGAACCAGCTCATCAGGGGTCTGTGTGCACGCTTCGATGCGGGCCGCCCTCACCTGCGTCTCAATGCGCACACCTATACTGCTGACACCCTGCGACTAGCTCTATATGCTCTGGAGAGTGACCAGGCTGCCCCTGCACGCCCTGCGAGGGCGCTGGCGGCTGAGAGAGCGGGGCGTCGTGGGAACCGCCGCGACAGGAGCACCTCCCCTGTCCGCCACCAGAGGGATCGCAACCCAGAAGCCTCCACATCCACTCCAGAAGGCCGCACATGCCATTTCTGCGGGCACGTGGGGCATATCGCTTCGTTCTGCGCCGTCAAGCTAATGGAGCAACACCCCCAGCCTGGAACGTTTGCCCCTGGCTACCCCAGAGCCCGACAAGGCATGTACTCATCCTCCCGTGTCTTGAGCAGCAGTGAATGGGTCTTGGATAGCGGGGCAACTGACAGCATGACTCGCGAGAGGCACAGCCTGACAAATTATGTCAGATTTTCGGAACCGACACCTGTTGATTTCGGGAATGGGACGTGTGAGCGTGCTCTTGGAAAAGGGCAAGTGCAGCTTAAAACCACTCATGGAATGCTGCACCTGCGTGATGTCTTGTATGTGCCCTCGCTTGTTTCAAATCTGCTGTCGGTCCATGCGCTCACAGCCACTGGCCATTCCCTTGGAATTGACGAACATTCGTCAGTCTTCGAGGTTGCACGGGGAGGGGAGCTTGTTGCCACGGCCACTGTACGCGATAACATGTATCTCCTGGATGTGCCTCGTCTGCAAGCGGCATCAGTGGCAGTCCGTGAGTCTGTGGCCATGCGTTGGCACCGTAAGTTAGGGCACACGGGCCTGGGTACTCTCGCGGACATGCAGCAAAAGGGCATGCTGGGTGATTGCCCAGTTACTCCCGTGGAATTTCTTTCGGCCCGTGATACTGAGTCATGTACCCCCTGTCTTGACGGAAAGATGCACCGGTTTGTCCACCCTATGCTGAGCGAGAAGACACCCCACGTCAACTTCAGGGTGCACTCAGATCTCATGGTCCTGCTTAACTCCCCCACTATCTCCAAGGAACGTTATGTTCTGACTGTCCTGGAAGAGTTCTCGGGCTTCTCGCTAGTACGCTTGCTGCATTCTAAGGACCAGGTGCATGCTGCCTTGCCTAGCATGCTCCGAGAGCTGGCCACTCAGGGCGGGCAGCCCATCAAGCGCATTCGCACGGATCAGGGTCGGGAATATGTTAATGGGGCCCTAGTGGCAGAATTTGGGAAGCTAGGCATCTGGCACGAGGAGACTGCAGGGTATACCCCTGAACAAAACGGCATGGCTGAACGTCTAAATCGCACCCTGATCGAGAGAGCTCGAACCATGCTGAGTGAGTCTGGCCTGCCTACCTCCCTGTGGGGGTATGAGATTTTGCATGCCAACCATATTCGCAACTGTGTGCTCTACTCTCCCACCAAACGTGTGCCGTACCATGCGTTCACAGGCATTGCCCCTTCTGTTTCTCAGTTTCACCCATGGGGGTGCGACGTCCGTGTGCACGTGCCAGATAGCAAGCGCACGAAGCTGTCCCCCAAAAGCATGGCTGGCAAGTACCTCGGCGTGGCTGGGGTGCTGAATTCCAGGAACATCTGTGCGCTGGTCGAGGGACGTGTACTAACGACATGTGATTTTCACATTCAGGATAGTGCCCCCCTGTCCCCTCGGCCCCGGCTGGCGTGCGCGGCCTGGGTGTGGAAGAGGGGCAGGCTTCGATTGATTTACTCCCGTCCCCCTCGGAGGCCGCGGATCCTCAGCCTGACGGCTCCCTCCTACTCTCGTCCGCGCCTCCGACGGCTTCTGCCGATACCACCCAAGGCCCGCCGCAATTCGTGGAGTCACCCTTCCCCTCACTTGGCCCGGCATGCGTGCCGGCGGGGGGCGCTATCATGGCGGATAGTGCCATCACGGGGCATCTGGAGCAGCTCGAGGGGGGGGAAGAGGCCGTTGGCCCCCTCGCGACTCCGGACGCCCCTGGCCCTGTCCTCGACGAGCCTGCGGATGCGGTGCATGGGGTCGCTGACGAGGAAGGTGACGAGATGGATGCTCCTGAGGTGCTTCTGTCGACTCCTTGCCTCAGTCGCACCCTGACAGCCGTGCGGCACACCCACGTGTGCGCAGGCCCCCGCAACTCTACAATCCCTCGTCCTACGCTGCACGATCCGAACTGTCGCATGATCAGTCACAGCTCGAGACTGTCACGTCAGTTAAGCGCTCTGTGACGTTTTCCCCCTCGCAACCCACAGTGTTCGCATACACCTCCCGGTCACGACCAGCCCGCACCGGGGGGATCGATTTCTCGACTTTTCCTACCGTCATGTCCCATGGTCGCAACATGGTTGACCTCTCCGAGCTCCCTGAAGGTGTGAAGCCGGAAGACCTGATACCTCAGTCTATGGAGGCTGCCCTAAGTCCAGATAATCCCTATAGGGAGGGCTGGTGGGCAGCCATGCAGGAGGAGAATAAATCGCTGTGGGATCACAAGTGCTTCTCCTACACCAGAGCTCCCCCAGGTGCTCATACGGTGGGCAGCAAGTGGGTGTATGACGTGAAGCGACCGGGACCAGGGGATACACAGGTCCGCCTCAAGGCGAGGCTCGTGGCGCAGGGTTTCTCGCAGCGACCAGGAATCGACTACGATGAGCTGTTCGCTCCGGTGGCAAGCCACACCACCGTGAGGGCTTTCCTCTCGTTGGCCAACTATCACGATTTGAAGATTCAGCAAATTGATGTGAAGACCGCCTTCCTGTATGGGGAGCTCCCCACTGGGCAGGCGCTGTACATGAAACCGGTCCCAGGTTTCCCCTGCCCAACTGGACAGGTGTGTCGTCTCCACAAAACTCTGTACGGCCTAAAGCAGGCTCCTCGCGCATGGTACCAGCGCTTGAAGGACGAGCTCATGGCCAGGGGCTTCACGCCTTCTGATTCTGACCCCGCCCTCTTCGTCAAACTTGACAAGGAAGGCAAGGTGCTGGCCCTCATCTACGTAGACGACTGCCTCATCGCGGGGAAGACCCGCAAGCATGTGCAGGAAGTCATCGACATGCTCGGTGGGATCTTTGACATCAAGGCCCTGGGTGAGCCTAAGGATTTCCTAGGACTCAACATCGTGAGAGACAGGGTACGGGGAACTTTGGCCATCCATCAGAAACCCTATGTGGAAAAGATGCTGCGAAAGTATGGATTCAGCACTTGTCATCCCAGCAGCACTCCGGCTATCTGCAAGGTCTTGACTGCTATAGCAGATGAGTCCACCATCCTTCCCCACCAGCAGGTAGAGCTGTACCCTGCAATGGTGGGCTCTCTTATGCACCTGGCCAATGGCACCCGTCCAGATATCGCACATGCTGTGAACTCTCTAGCTCGCCATCTGCGAGCCCCCCTGCCTTGCCACTGGAATGCAGCTGTCAGGGTTTTCAAGTACCTGGCAGGGACTAAGGACATGGGACTGGTCTACTCCCGGCATGCCTCAGGGGAGCTGGTGGGGTACACCGACTCGGACTATGCAGGGGATGTCACCAGCAGGAGATCAACGACTGGCTACGTCTTCCTCCTGCATGGAGCTGCCATATCCTGGCAATCCCGACTACAACCGACTGTGGCCTTGAGCACCACAGAGGCAGAATACATGGCTGCAGGTGCAGGAGGGAGAGAGGCCCTCTTCTTGAGGAAACTCCTCCCGATTCTCGACTACGAGCTCAAGGGCCCCATCCGGCTGAAGGGGGACAATCAAGCTGCTCTCTGCCTCATCAAGAATCCTATGGTCTCAGCGAGAAGCAAACACATTGATGTCCTGCATCATTTTGTCCAGGAGAGAAGTGAGCGAGGCCAACTCTTGTACAGCTATGTGGATACTGACCATAATTGGGCAGATCAACTTACTAAGCCACTGGCTCACGATCGGCTGACAGCATGTGTTGCTGGCATGGGTTTGCAGCGCTTGAATCTGCCCTAAGCCCCATTGCCTCCTGCTCTCTTGGTGACTAGCCCACCACATTTGTGCTAGTAGTCCTTGCTTACGTGTGCTTTACCCTTGCTGATTATGTGCATCAATAAGATAACCCCCTGAAGAGGAGTACGGGGAGCATCCTGTTTCACATTGTCTCACTTGATCCCTTCAAGGATTCCTGGCTATGCATCTGTCCCTCCGAAACATTTGTTAAAGTACGAGGTCACGAAATAGTCCTTGCATAAGCCTCTACCTGAGTTCCCAATCCGGGGAGTTTGTTCAGGCTGGCTTGGGAGCTATACCCACTCACGAACGGGGAGTGTTGGAGTACAAGGAATAAGTACTCCTTCATTCTGTGGGTACCTAGCTAGATAACTATATGTCCACGTGAGACTAGCAGTCTCACGTCTATCTAGATCTGTCCTAAGTAGTGTCTCCAGTGACCCCAGATCCTTCTACCTTCCCCACTGGAGATGGAATACTCTGGCATCCTCCACCAGAGTCCTTGGCTTATATTCTCTGTACTGTCAATAATCTGTAAGTTGTCACTAAATCTCGACATAGCCAAAAGAGACCATGACCATTTGGAATGTATCTTTGAAGTGTATCTGTTCTACCTAGATGCCACCCGCACTTCATGATATGTATGACAACAACAACAATCTGAATTCATTCAATGCTTTTTCTTTCGGTGAATAACACACAATGCCATCAACTGTGCGAAATATTCACTGGTTTGATGGGTTAGCAGGCTACCTTGGGACACGATGAGAATAAGCCATCGCACCTCCAGCAGGCCTTCGAGAATAGCAACCACACTGTCAAAGGTCAACCACGCATGTCTGGTCCTCAGGTGTCACATTTGCACAACCTTGGGCACACAATTCCCACGCGCCCGGAAGCTCTCGATATGACTCCTCGTTTTACATCCACCAGCGAATTGTAATGAAGTGGCGAACGGACGCCATTCGGCCACAACCGCCGTGGACCGACTTGATGCACACGCACAAGCTACCGAAGCCGCAGCGATTGCTTGCACTTTGCGGAGGGACTGCACCCTTGTAGCAAGCCTACCTGGGTCGAAGGTGATCGCGTGCGTCAAGTGGTCGTCATATACGACACAGGGGTTTGTGTGGTGCCAGTGCCACTGGTCCGCTGTTCAGGTTAATGCTACCCCAAAATTGCAGTGCTGGTAGAGCTGGACATCAACGGTCAGCGCAATTCAAGTTTCAAGATTGTGATGGAGCCTTCATCATGTTTTGCAAGTCAGACAGCAAGGAGTTCGTGATCGTGGCTGATGTTGGATATCATGCAGGCGCCAGTGTGTGAGCTCTCCAGACCCCCTCGCACTCAGTCCATGTCTGGTGAGGGTGATGTATTACAGTTAAACTGCTGGCAAGCGAACAGCCAAGGGCACATTCAAACAAACGAGCTGACGCCGGCGCTACTCCTGCTTACACAGACAGCGATGGTTTGGCCGGCAATGATGCTGTCAAGTTGCCCAGGCAGCGGAAAGTGCTCGTCGTCCCATCTCAGAAGGCTTATGATCTGGCGTGGGCGCTTGAACACGTGAAGTCGTACAGCATTTGCAAGTAATCAGTAAATATAGCTTACTTACTCACAGCAGGACATGTATTACTAAAGCGCGTTTGCCACGTTTGTCGCGGGATTAGTTTCCCAAGTAGTTCTTGGAGTTGCCAATGTCCAAATGGATGCGGTAGTGTTGTAAACGACACATCATTAGTTGCTTCTAGTTTTGCTTGCAACGAAGGGGCATGAGGTGGCATGTGGGTCTGTGGAGCGGAAGTCTGTCCGCAGAGGGGGACGTGCAAAGGTTGTATGCCGTTTATACTGCAGGCTTCATTTGCTTCTAACTTATCTCAATTGATTGCAATTTGTCACAGGAACAGCAGCTTGCATGACTGCAAGTATGCACATCTGAGCAGTTCGAAGCTCGAGATGTTTTGGTTAGAGATCTGATGTCACTGTTCTCCGTGCCAGGAGGCTGTCCACTTCAGGAGGCATTTGCTCGTCAACCACGTTCACTTCCACTGTAATGTGACCCTTGACAATGGTTGCCTGATGGCGCTTGAATTCGCCCTTGCTCTTTGCTTTGAGTTTCTCAAGCTCGTCCGCAGGCAGACAGGTGAGAAAGAAATTGAAATGGAAGATCCCTGCGAAGCCGTCAAACGTGTCAGAACTGAACCTCCACTGAGCAGTACGCTTCCTTCTCCCGGAACAGGGCTCCTTGTAATGAGAGCAAAGACACAAGATCCACGACATCAAAGGAATGGGCAAGACACAGCACGAAGCCTGTACCGAAACGTATGTCGGGTACAAGAAGTTCTGCTTATATCTATCTAATTTTGTAGGTGCTAAGATCCGAGAAATGTGGAGCCATCAAACGTTTTTAACAGCCCCACACAGCACCAATCTAAAAAGCATCAGCGCATGTCTTGAGAAGTGCCGCTACTGCCAAGGTCCAAATCCCAGGCATCCATGATTGTTTTGGTGGACAAGGGAGTAGCTTTGTCTGCAAATGTTGATGCATGTGACGACCCAGTTATGTAGGTTAATAGCATCTAAAGAAGGCGCAACAGGACCGAAGCTCCCTGGAGCTATGGAGGCTTGACAGAAAACTGTGCATTGTGGGCGAGTGGATTGCAACGGCGTGGGTTGTGGCGAACCTTGTCCAAGGTTCCACAAGGCAGCGACCGGGATGGCGCAGTAGCCCATGAAGTCGTCCTTCTTGAATGTGTCTTTATCGTACATCATGACCTTGATCTCTCGGGAATCTGATGCCTCCACAGCCTTCAACGTGTTGGGAGCCCCCTCGTCTGTAGTCCATCTTGGATCCAGTGTACTGTACTTGACATCGTACTCAATTTGCTCTTGCCTGTGGATAAGACATCCCATCAGTACCATGAAATGCCGTTCTCCAGGCCTCTTGTGAAGCGCTCGCGGTCTGTGCTCTTGCAAGCGCTATGGCAAAAAGAGAGGAAAAACACCGATCAGGAACCACGACAAGCGAGGACGCAAGCGAGGACCATTACGGTTACACGTCCAAAGGGCTTCCGCCTCAAGCGCCGGCCATGGCAACACATGGGAGGACAGGAACATGCCAATGTCCTTACTACTCACATGACACAACATTCCAGTGTCAGTGTGGTGCATGTGGGTGTTAGGTTGTTGCAAAGTATGAAACGGCAGAGTTTGCAGCACACGGCCACACTGTTGTTGACATGAGGTTGAGATTCACGAGGGGCGTCAACACTGGCTTTCCAGCTGGCGTAGTTTACAGTTCGGGTATGCAGAGCATCCGAAATCGGATACGATACCTCAATGGAAACAGCCTCATTGACATATCGGCATGTGGTGGTTCCAAAAACACAAAAGTATTTTTGGCAAAGAAGATGGTTGTACACACCCACAGGTAACAATCAGGTAGGGGTCGGAGGAGTTCTTTTTGAAGAGCTTGACATCCATGGCAGCAAGGTCATGAGCTTCCACTACTCTGAAGACCACCCGCCTTCGAATTGGCAGCATTGCGGCAAACAACGGCTGCTTCAGGATCTTTCTCATGCTGTCCTGCAATACAAACGCCGGAAACTCGAGCCGGTGTCGAGCTTCACCTCATGTCCCGATCAATAACATGGTCGTTATGTCTGGTGGATGCGGTTGTGTTGAAAGAAGAGACACCATCAGGTCCCACTGCAGCTGTGTCTACAAGACAGAGGATGTGCCTGGCAAGGACTATGCCATTATCTTTTGACAACAACTGCTCTCCTGAGCTGGCGAGGTCTACATCATTGAGTGAGGGTGCGTGGTTCCATTTGACTCTCGTCAATCGTGCTAGAATCAATTGGAGAAGAGAAAATGGTGTGACAACGAAGGGAGACAAATGCGTCGCTTTGTACACAAATTTGCCATCCGTTTCAAGTCTGAATGCAAACAACTCTGCAACACGCAAGCGCGTAGACCGGATCAAGGCGGTCATGGAAAGATGTTGGGGTGGAGTCTTCTTGTGTGTTGCTCTTTTCATCAGTATCTCAAGATAATGAGTAAGCTGTTAATGAGCGCACCTTCCAGACGCTTATCATGTCATCCTTGGTCGAGCAATCAGGCATCTCGCTCCGAAGGGAGTGTAAGTGCCACCATGCACCTCTTCGCACCAGTATATTCACACAGAAAGCCCTGCCATTCAGACCCAGGCACCTTCGCAAACCAAGCTTGTTTATTGACGTGCTTCCTCCGTCATCTATAAGCTGGTGCAAATGAAAATCTATGCTCTTCGCCACATCGAAACTGCGTGCAGCTAGGATTCCAATGACGACGTGCACGATGTGCACTGGAATTCGTGCAAAGTCAATTTGTATACCAGTTTCGACCTGTACAGTGTGTGGGTCACGCCAGGAGTGCAGCTCCAAGCCATTTGTCTCATTGATGTCTGCCCTAGTCATGCCCCTGATGACGTTGAACATCGCGACAACTGGCTCGAATTCAACAGATTCATCTGCCATTATTTTGATGATCAGCCGCGCTTTCTGCACGGCGCCATCAAACACAAACGGATTGCAGCCGTCCAGGTCCAGATTCTTTCCCAGGTCGTGCGGTCGTTGATCTGCGTGCGGAAGCTTCAAGTCCTTGGGGCGAACTGCATGCAGAGCCAGCGTGATCAGTGCGAGAGCGCACGTCTGCCTCTTTGTGCCCCTGAACTGCTCATGTTTCAAGAATCTTAAAACGATGAGGCGGTGGCCACAGTGCACTGGCTGTCACCGCGGCAGTCGCACTTGATGCGCTTGTCGGGTACTCATCGGGTTGCAACATCGCCTGCGCAAGCACCAATGGCACAGAGATT
>NW_028323551.1:0-41187 GCF_984573655.1 Nuphar pumila | reverse complement strand
AAGGAAAAAGTCAACAAGCAACCAAGACAGCACAGTCGAAGTGATACATCATCATCGTCTTCATTCGATCCGTACCACACTGGGTGAACACGAGTGCGATGACGGCTGCAGCGACTGCTGGCGGACCTGGCGGGAAGACGAGGAGCGAGTTAACGTCAAGGCGGGCCCCTATTCGACTGCGGAGGACGCAAAGCTTCTGGAAGCAGCACACCTCTACGCTCAGACGCATGGCCTCCCCATCGGCGACTATGCCTGGCTGCGCGAAATAAAGAAGCACAACCACAGCGGCCTCATGAAATCTATCGCAGCTGCGCTCCCTGACCGCAAGTTCACCTCTGTCTGGTCCCGCCTCTTCCGCGTCACTCACCCCGGCAACCACAAGGGCCCATGGAACCCTGAGGAAGACGAAAAGCTCCGCACGCTGTTCCGAGTACGTGACGACCGGCTGCATGCTCGCCATCTGCGCAACCTGCCGTGCTGCTTGCCATCACACATTTGAGCTGTGCATACTCGTCCTGGATTCGACGGGTGGCGTGGCCGCCCTCTAACTGAGAACAGCCTCCTCGACATGACGGGAAATGACACAGTGCTTCACAGTGCTTCGCCAGACCCTAATTTTCGGGTCCAGATACCCAAAAATACACAGTTTTTAGGACCGAAAAGGGGGGTTGAAATCGGTTCTGGCGAAGCAGTTGGTGTTCATGTTAGTGTTGCTCTGCAATTGGGTTGACGGTGCGTGTGGCTGCAGGAGCACGGTTCGAAGTGGACGATCATCGGAAATGAGATCGGGCGGCTGCCGCAGCTCTGCCGCGACCGCTGGCGCCGGATCGGCGCCGGCGACAGCGTTGAAAAGGGTCGATGGTCGCGCGAAGACGAGGACCGCCTCAACGGCCTAGTCACAACGTACCTCGGGAACAAGAGCCGCGCCGAGGCGATGGTTGCTGCCGCAGCGAAAACGGCATGGACGTCTCCAAATCCCTCCTCGCCAGCGGCGGTGGAGCCCCTTCCAGTCACCCCCCCTGCTGTCTCTACTGCGCCTGGCATTCCTGCTCCTTACCTCCCCACCGCGGGGCTTGACGTGCCCGCCGCCCCTGCTGAGGCGCCCATAGGCCCAGCGCTTGAGGGTGCGCTGTCTGGGGAGAGCCTCGGAGGGAGGGGAGCGGAAAGAAGGGCGGCAAGCTCTCACGCAAGTCCATGAGCAAGGTGGACGCACGCATGATCCGAGATGACATCGACTGGGACGTGATTGCCTCCCAGATGAGGACGCGCAATGCGAGTCAGTGCATGGAAAAATGGTACATGAAGCTGCGGCCCAGCGAGACGGAAACCGGCGAGTGGTCCAAGTCTGACGACAAGCAGCTGCTGACGTCGCTGTGGGATGCTAAGCCTAAATTTGTACGTCTATCATGACTCCCAAGCGGTTCTTGGACTTGCCAATGTCCCTGTGGATGCGGTAGTTTTGTACGTCATCATCAACATCAGCAGCAGCAGCTTCTCTTTGTTGCAGTCTGCAATAATAGCTCGCACCAACGTGTGTGTGATGTGTCGGAGCATTGTTTTTACAGGAACTGCATTGCAGCTTTGCATTTTGGCTTTTGGTCTGATCGTTGTCAAGGGCTCTCTTCATCACACATGGAAACATCGACCGCTTACCATCGCAAATGTCCTTGCAGTGTCCACCCTCATTATGGGCAGTAGATGAGCTGTGCGCAGCAATTCAACAGAAAGAAGCAATAGCTTTTTTTGCATGACCCCTTCCTTTGCTCGCGCACCCATCCATTGCGATATCAAACACCAGGGGTGACGTTCGGACGAGGGTCCTTGAAACTGCAGGACTGCGAACACCAAGGCGATCCCCGCACTTGCAGTTACCCTACCCTGTCTGTCTCCTACGCCAACGGAGGCCGAACATAGTCTTATGTCCAACGGAATGCGCACATGTGCCAACGAGTTGTAGGTCAAGCGCCTAAGCACAACACGAAGCCCAGGTCCACCAGATCCTTTGTTCTCGTGGAGGGAGTATGTACTGAAAGCGTAGCGCCTGTGCTGTGTTTTGGTCAAGTTGAAGCCTAGGGGCGCCAGAACTACCGATGTGAATGTGCTGTGGGCGCGTGCAGGAATGCCAGGTGGATTGGGAGCATGCCGTCCCCAACCGCTGCTCACTCAAGTCCAGGCGCCGCTGGCATCTCATGCGCTCGACCGTGCCCGACTGGCGCAATATGGAGTTCCACCAGCAGGTGAGCCACAACACCTGGCTCCCATTATTACATCAAATAGATAATGGCAGGAAGTAGACATCTGGCTCTCATTATTACATCACATAGATAATGGCAGGAAGTAGACACCTAGCTCCCATTATTACATCACATGGATAACGGCAGGAAATAGACAACAAGCAACAAGGACAGCACATGGCAGGAAGTAGACACCTGGCTCCCATTATTACAATCATTAGAAAATGACGGCCCGATGATATCATATCAAACCCGCCCTGTCTTGACTTACGAGCGCCCTTAAAGGCACACGATGCACAAGTGCATGCGGCAAAATCTTGAAGCAACGGACTGTTTGCCTCTGCGCTTGTTCTCTCGCTGTGCACGCACGACGCCCGTGACTGTGCTGCTGACCTATGCCAAGATGATGCATGTGCTCACCACACAGTATTGCAATGTGCATGCTGATATCGACAGTGTGTTCTCCTGATTGCTTGCCGCCTGCCAGTGCTTCTCCAGATTGGGTTCCGACCCCCTCTTTATCCCCAGAATTCATGGTTTTTCAGGCATCTGAACCTGCAGAACTGTATGGTCTGGCGAAGCGCTGCCGCTCGCCCTCATGCGTTGCAAGCTTGGAGACAGCTGCATAGCGCTCGCTGTCCTGTCATGGATATGGAGCAGTTGAGGACAGCACAGTGATTGCAGACAAAATGAGCGTTAACCACCACAGGCAGAAAGCTGCATCTGGGAAGCTGTGTGCTGTGTTTCTTAGGTGTTTAATGCCGTCTGAAGAGAGCCTTCGGCAAGCTCGAAACCGGTCGCGGCAGCCGGATGAGTGTCATCTGAAAACACACCCGCCCATTCTACATGCTGTTTGTTTAGATACCGCGCCTGCTGTCACGGGTCACCCTGTGTCGCAGGTGCTATTCCTCACGACCAAGCACATGCCCGAGCTGCTATTGGACGGCACTGCAGTGGGCCGTTATGCCGTTGACCCTGCAGCTGCACAGGCAGCTCTTCAAGCCAGCTCGGCCCGCACAACAACACACCACCTGGAGATCGCGAAGTGCATCGCTACTGGTGCATCCGTCCCGGCTCCACAACCGCCCCCTCCTGCGACCCTTGAGCATGGCGCTGCTCCCTCCATGCAGGTGGTTGCTCCGGCTGCGCTGATTAACAACAGCGCTGACCAGCCGCTCGAGGGGGATGTTTGATATTGCCTGCCTTGCAACGAGCCGCCACCCAGTTCGCGGCATTGTAGTTGCAATGGTGGTGTCATGCTTTGACTGCTTCACGTTGTCCCGCATGTGCATGATGAGTGGAGACGTTGCTGTCGTGTTGTTACATTTTAGTAACACATTGTATGCGTGACATTCGGTGAGAAGTCACCTTGTTGCCTTCGTATGGTTTGGCTTCAATTCGTTACCTTCAATTCGATGGCCGACACGCCATCTGCGTGTGACAAATTGCTGCAGGTCTCTCGCGTGCTCTGCTATTGTACCCCTTTGTGTTGTGGAAGCATTCGGTTTGGAACGTCAATGTCGTATGCTTCGCATTAGCGAAGCCACCGCGCCTTGCATCAGGGGGCCAGAGAACAAGTGCCCTGCAAGTCGCTGTGGGTGTCGCAGCAACGTACCTCGTAGGGCCACCACTTCCCGCGCAAACCAGCCCTCACAATCAAGGACTCGCGTCCTATTGAAGATGCGGCGTTTAGCCTTGTGAACATGGCTGTCAGGTCAAGAGGAGAAGGGAAAAGCTCGAACGCGTTGGCTGCCAGACAGCTCTGTTCCAGGATAAGCTGCATCGGCAGATGCGTGGCACCTAGTTAGTTGCACTCGGGAGTTGGTGTAAACTCTTCGCATTTAGTAAAAGCTTTGGAGGAGGGCAAAGCGACGAGCATATCGCATATATTTGACGATGGTGTGCTGTTCGTGATGTTCTTGGATCGTTTAAGAAGCGAGTTGCAAGTTGCAGGGTAGGCCTTTCAAGGAAACATGGACGACACTGTTCCTCCAATCGTGTCTGACGGTCTTACCACAAACAAGAACGCCACAGGACTTTCAGTATATCAGCGAGCAATTGCGTTAACGAACAACATCCTGGTGAGTATCGTTCAGTGCTGCTTGTGTTACTGAACCATAGGGTTCTCAATTAGGCATGAAAACGTAGGCGAATTACTTTCCCACAGCACATTGTTATTTGCATCCACGCTTGGAACGATATTGATATCGTTTCACATACAACTGAGTTATATCGCTAGCACATTGACATCATGCAATTTCATCGGTGTTGGTTTGAGCATGATGCAGGTTCCCAGAATTGACACGGTTAGCTAGACTCGGTTCCCCAATGCCACATCATGAAAAATTCCCCCTCATCTGCACGTCATGGATCGTGAGGCAGGCAGACAGTCTTCTGCCGCAGGCAGACCTTGGAACAAGGCTTGTTCTGTCCTCAAACGTAAGAGTTGCTGGCTGGACGTCGCTGGGATTTTGCACATCGGGTTGCTGCTCTGTTCCACATGACAATTCCTCGTTCCTGGTCAGCCCCTGCATTTAATTCGTATGTGTTTGGAACAAGCCAGCTTCCCATCTTGCAGAAGTACAAATCGCAGCAGGAGCAAGCAACAGTAATGCGCGACCGGTATGAAAAGTACAACAGGGACTTTCCCATCGGAAAGGCGATCGACCATGTCCTTTCAGAGCACCCCTCACTGTCTCAGCCTTCAAACCAGGGCAGCCACGAGCACGCCATGTTCCTGGGGATGCGAATTATCAAGGAGCTGGGGTGGAGGCATTCAGCTAAGGCCGCTTTGGCTGGATTTGATTGGTTCCGGGACAAGTTCAACAAGACGTTGAGCATTTCAGTGTACGAGGCTGCCGTCACAGCTTGCACCCTCAATTTTGCGCCGCAACAGGCGCTGGAGGTGTTTGAGACAATGCAGATGGACGGCAAAACAGCCAACATACGGCTGTACAACATGGTCGTTGCTGCATGCTGCAACTCGGGCATCATGGATGTCGGTATTGAGGTGTGTCTGGCACCAGAAGTCAAATTACTCACCCGAATGTCCAGAAGATGGGGTCCATATGTCCGTGGGGAGACCTGGTCCTCATGAAAACATTGCATGTGGCAAAGTGCGTGGGCAGGTCACACATCGATGAACTCCACTGCAGCCGCAAAGTCACACATAGCAGCGGTTACTTGCGCCAGCATGATCACATTATTGCTACTGCAGTGAGTAGTACCGAATCATGGATGAGTGTGAAGCCATGTGTGCCATGTCAGACATGGACTGCATGGTGGTCATGGGCCAAAGATGACCTAATATTTAAGCCTCGTCCGCCGACCTCAACAGACATGAACAAGAAATGCAAGCGAGGTCACGACAGGTCCACGCAAGCGAGCACTACCAGCACTTGCAGGCATATGACATGATGATGTGTGAGCACGGAGTCAAGCCCAACACCTTCACGTACCTTACAATCATCGAAGGCTGCAACTTCAAGGGTCGCGGCTTGCATGACATCGCAATGGTCATGTACTCAAAGCTCGCAGAGGAGGAAGAGAATGTGCCAGAGGCGATCAAGAGTGCTCTCATGAACGTTGTCGTCACGGCAATGCGCAAGGCGCCCAACATGAAGGAGGCAATGAAGGCATTTGTTGGCCTCCAGCACCTTCGGCTCGAGGACAACGTCAATGTGTTCAATGCTCTACTGGATAGCATTGCAGCGTCGCGAGAATGGGAGAAAGCGCTTCACGTGTTCAAGCACATGAATGACATCGGCGTCCCTGCTAACACCGCCACCTATAACGCGCTCCTGAACGCATGTGTCAATGGTACTCTCTTCCCTGTCGTATTCTGCAGAATGCTGACCTTCCGATACATCGAGACCTATCATCTTGCTGAGATATGTTAGGCAAGGTATCATGCCATATCCATCGAGTGAAGCATCTAAGTGGAGCTGTCTATCTCACCCACCTGGCAGACCAATGCTTGTTGCACACAAAGCACTATGGGAGCATGCAAAGGCTCATGCACCGCAAAGCACATGATGATGATGAATCTGTATGACGAACAATACCGCATCCACAGGGACATTGGCAACTCCAAGTACGGCTGCTTGGGAATCAGTGCGACCAGTGCCACCAGCACAACAGGACCAGCCTGCCTTACCATAGTCTGACCTGATATCATGTCCTCTTCGTCGTCCACCTGCGAGAAAGGAGATCAGCCACAGCTGACCAAATCGTCCCGTCAGTGTGCAATTTCCAAATGGAAAATTTTTTGATGGTGGCATTTGCTGTGCAGCTAGCAAGGTGTCTGAAGCATTCCAAGTCTTTGAGTGGATGATGGAGGGTCGTGGATCAACCGGGCCTGTGCCGACAGTGCCTGCCACCTTCGAGGCACTCCTTAGGGGTTGCCATCAGACATGCATGCTTGAAAAGGCGCTGGAAGTGTTGAGCTGGATGCGTGGCGCTGGAATCGACACCACGCAGACGGCATACCAGGAAATCCTCGACACGCTGGATATTGCAAAGCTGTGGGACAGCAAGGTGTTTGAGTCCAGTGGAGGGACAGAAACCTTCAAGCCAAGCAACGACAAGAGAAAGGGTCGCAAGTCCACCAAGAAGGAGACGCTGCATCACACAATCCTGCCCCATCAGCTGCGCCCTGCACCGTTTTGCGGTCAGCGAATGCTTTATCTTGAGAATGTTGCTGAGCGTTTTGAGGTAAGTTCCCACAAGCCACATGTTCCAGCAAATTCTGGCACGCGTTGAAGGCTCCTATAGATCATGATGGGGTGGCGAGTCTCCCTCGTGGCAGTTGTGAACGCCCACACGACCGCGCATCTAGTTATCTGTCCCAGCACATCTTATCCAACTTCAAAGAACAGGACTTCTTCTAGTTGTGGACCCTTGCAGGAAATCGTGTGAAAGTTGAAGTCTGCGTACCTTACATCCTTTCAAACCAGTCATTTTGCAAGTGGCGCACAGATGCTGTTCACATAGCTTCTCACAACTCTTCTCATGGTAGCCACATGGACATGGGCATTGGCAACTCCAATGCAATCTGCGAAACACCTCTCATCTTGTGTTTCCTGATCCCGAATCCCAGCGTGAACGTGCTGTGATACAGGACGAGATTCTGGCGTGCATGCGGCTTGGCCAATCCTCGTGGGTGCCGACCACAACGCGGCCAGCACATGTTCTTCCCGAATCCTTGAGATGCGAGGACGGCAATGTGATGGACGCCATGCAAGAGGAGAGCATGCGATGCAAGGCACTGCCACCCATGCATGGCTACTCCTTTGCTGACAGTTATGGGAGCAGCGCCCCGATGCAAACTGGCAAGCAGTTGCCCAAAGCCCCGCTGCAGCTGGACATGCGGATCATTCCTCACTCTCAGCGTTTCGAAATTTGCAACCTCCACCCATACATACTCGAACCCAACGCCATGCTTGCAAAAACCACTGGCTACAGCATGCATGTGCGTTCCACTCACCCAACTCACATCTGCTGTTTCTCTTGCACATTGCGCGGGCTTTGTTGTTTCACATCTTAGGTCATCGCAAATGGACCCAGACTTTGGCTCCTTGAGACCATGCACATGTTCAGCGCTCCTACCTTGATTGCAATGCTGACCAGGTTGGCCGGTATGGTCAGCCAGACTTCGTAGTGTGCTGCAGCAAAGACTAGCGCTTATCGTTGTTTCCACACAATGGTATATGAGTTGCTGTATGTGTTGCAGAGTACCCGGAACTGGGACAAATCGCCAACGACTGGACGGCAGAAGCTCCACACCGTGGCGGAGGGGACGCCGTACGTGGGCCACCAAAAGCTTGTGCAGAAAGTGTCTCTCGAAGTACGCACGGACAATGCTCTTCTAGGGCCCACAATACAGCCGCGTATGAAATACGTTATTCCACCAGAACACACGACGACGCCACGGACCAGACAGCACGACATCTTACCACAAGTATCTGGAGTATTTGCCGCTTGAGGCACACACTTCACATTCATACTACAGTAGCGGCAGCGGCCTATGGTGCCTGCGGCGGCTGGGAACAGACAGTCTCTACTTCAAGGAACGTTTCCGCAAGGCTACGACTTCACGCGTCTTGGTGTGAGAGAAAGAGCTCTAAGCATTGGTTGATGAGGATGCCAAAGAAGACAAGCAAAGCACATTGCAGAGCCTGCAAGAAGCCACTGATGACTGGCTTGGTGACCTCAAAATGGCGGTAAAGGCGGTTTCGTTGCTCAGCTGCCGCGGACACAGCTGCTGGATTGAGGATCTGGGCAGCAGTGTCAGTTGTGGCCGGATGGGACAGGATGGGCTTGCTCCATGTGAGAAGGGTGCAATCTAGCAAGCCACTCTCGAAGCTTGCTTCTGCCATTGCAAAGCCAAACTCGTACCTGCATTGCAATCACAAGCATCTGTTAGTAAGCCGCTCAGGCACGTTGAAATACCCACCAGGCCCCAAATTTCGTGTTGGGAGCTTAGGAAGATATGCTGCTTAGTGATGGCCTGTATTCGTAAGCGTAAGGGATGTGGGAGTTGCTTTGGCTCTGCCATGTCTCTGATTGCCCCTTTCACGAAAGACAAGATGATGATGACAATGACGTTTTGTCAAGAATTGTTGACTTTTTCCTGCCATTATCTATGTGATGTAATGATGTATTTTTTCCCAAAGCTGCTGCATCCACACAGATATTGGCAACTCCAAGTACTCCTTGGGAATCAGCTCTGATTTCCACAACCTGACAATCATGAAGATAGATGATGTCCCATCCCGTTAGGAACATGTAACAAGAGATAACGTGCTCGCTCAACACAAGGTTTTCACACATCTCTCGCGGAGTGGTGACATGACGATGTGCTCAAATGTTGGAACAGAAGCTGGCACCCCCGATTGTGGGAGAAGACGGAAGGTGTAAGTAAGCAGCACACCTACGCATCGTTGCATCGCGCATGCCAAGCTTCAATCCCTGCAGCCAGTGAGCAGTCAAGCGATGGCGCCACTGGCGGAGGCTGGCAGCAAAATCGCCAGCCAGAGGACGCGGGGCGCGGGCCTCGGCAGCCTGCTGCAGGCCCGCGGCCTCCGCCGCCTCTGCCAGAGCGGACCGCGTTGGAAGCTGCATCCCCAGAGCAGGTGCTCCTTGCCAAAGTTGGTGCTGTGCATCTCGTCTGCAGCTTCTGAGTCAGGCACGGTCACGACAAGCATGACGAGGCTACCCCCCGGCGCCAGTGCTGAGGCCACGGCTGCGAAGAAGGCGTCCAAGCTCGATGAGCCCAGCGTGACGGTCGTGCAAACATCCGCACAGATCACAGAATCAAAGGGCGAAAAGGATGCGAGCGATGTGTATATGTCGCGCCAGTCGCCGAATTGTGCTTGCATGTGGCCGAGGTCGTCTGCTCTTGCCTGAGCACACACGTGCTCCAGCTGGTGCTTGGAGAGCGTGGTGGCGACCCACCTGCATCAGCCGGTTGCGATCGATGGGACGATCTTCTCTAGATGCACAGCAATGCTTGAAGTTTGACGATGTATCTTTGTACAACACTAGCGCATCCACATAGACATTGGGTTGCTTATGTGAATGACATTGTTGTTGGGCTGGCTGGCTGGTGGAGAGGTGACAATGCAATAACGTGCTGTTTCGGCATTATTAAACTGCCACCTTTGGCAGTTCAGGTACTTGTATCGTGAGGCATTTCACGTCGACTGCTAGACGGCCATCTGAATGCATGTGCCCGTCGTGTAGAGGTATCACTGGAGTGGAGGCACCGGCGACCGGGGCGCAATAAATGATTCCAATTCGGAATTTGGACGTCCAACTCAGAATTCTAACAGAGTGCGAGGCGTAAGATGCCCAGGAAACCTCTCACACAACACCTGACAGTGACAGTGACGCGAACGACCTGCGGTCAGATGTGGCGGTTACCGTTATACGCGGCCTACTGACGGTTACGCTTCACGCTGGGCATGTTCAGATTGCCTAAAGGTCCATTTCATGTAGATATCTCTACCCAACAGTCAGGTCCCTTACATGTAGGCAAAACATCTTTCACGATGTTTCTCGTCGAAAATGTGTCGAACGTACAATGGTGTACACATTGCGAGCGGTGAGCTTTATTACCTGGAGACAGGCTGTCGGGCACCAGCAAGGGCAATAGCGCCCCAGCCACAGCCAATTTCGAGAACGCTACCGCCATCAGGGATGGCTGCAGCGTCGAGGATGCCAGTCACGTCAGCACTCTCAGCATCATCCAGAGACGCCTGACCCTGGCGATGGCAAGCAGGCCCGTAGAACAGCCTGCTGCCTAGGAATAGGCGGTGGAACTCTGTGCCTGCAAGGCGCCACCACATGTCCATGGCCGCCATCGCGTACACATGCCTCTTGTGATGGCAAAGCTACCACTGATTTCCAAGCGGCAGTTGGTGTTGCTACTGTCCATGTGGAAGTGATAGCGTTGTCGAACGTTAAATGATCGCCATCATGACATCACATAGATAATGGCAGGAAATAGTCAACAAGCAACCCAGAGAGCACATTTGAAATGATACAGCTCATCGACACTCAGCGTTCGGAACAAGCAAGCCTTTCATGAACACACGGCCGCTCGCACGAGCTAAAATTGCCAGCATCATCATCATCATCGTTCTCATTTTGAGCATTGTCTGATTTGCCTGCCGTCTAAGGGAACCCCTCGGGCAAGGAATACGGATGCCACCAACACTGCTTTCATTATGTCAAGCCTATCGTATTTCAGTCTAAGTTCTATAAGAGGGCACTGCCAGCGCCCCTACAGAACAACAACGACGGTGCTGAAACAAAAGGTTCAACCAACGGACCTGCACACATGCACTGGTGGTGACGAGGCAATGATGATACCTGTGGTGTCCAAGAAGCGTTCCAGGCTGATGCACAAGCCCTCGATGGACGAAGGGCGCATCAAGTGAGCTGCGAGCAGCGATTTGCCGCCGATCCAGCGAATAAGGCCGGCCTTGTGCTGGTGCTGAGCCAACGACTTCTGGTTGAGCGCCAGAACGGAGGCAAGGGCACCGAGGTCGCTGCATTCAAACTCGCGTGCAATGAAGGCCTCACCCAGTCCCACATCGCCCCGGCAGACAATGCGCTGCAGAGCATTCAGCGAGAGCACCCGAACCACCGCACTGAGCTCTGTTGTAGGGGCACAGGGACCTGAACAGTCGGACCGCAACAATCACACGCGCCGTGTTGATTGTGCGCCACTTTGTCAACACAAGAGCGCAAAAGCGGAATCCGAATGCAATTGCTCAAGTGCTCTGGCAACGAAAGCAGCACCGAAGGAGCCAGCGACTGCGATGCCATACGTTTGCGTCCCTATCCAATATTACTGTAAACTCATTGAGTCCTAGAGCCACTCGTTGCAATTGAAAATGCAGCGAATGATGCCGTGTTCGCGAAGAAAAGTATTGGTGTCCATGTCTGAGAGTAGAACACTAAGGCCTTAAATAAGCAATCGTGAATGCTGAACCAAGGTAAGGTGTTGTGCATGTATCTCTCCTAGTGGTACACATCCCGCCAGAGCAAACACAGGAGAGATCTCTTCCTCGAGGTGTCTCATTGAGTGTCTCAGCCCTGTGTCACACCGCTATCTTGTTGCAGGCGTGTTGCCATATGATGAGGATGCCGATGCCTCTTCGGCGATGTATTCTGCAGCACATAGATCCATACCTAGGCTGGCCTCAGAAGGTGGAAGTGCTGAGGCAGAGGTGAGAGTCTGAGCTGCGGTGGCAGAGGTACCGGAAGGAGGCGGAAGCACAGTGTCGTAGGCTGGGGTGACTAGGCGGAGAGTCTGACTGGGTGCCGATGTCTCTCCAAAGCTAGTCTCAGTTCCATTTGGCAGAATCAGCCGTAGAGTACCCCGGCTGATGCCAGCTCGACCCCACTGCTCCAAACGCGAGCGGCAGTAGGATTCAAAAAGGGTCGCTTTTGGTGATGTTCGGCGTGCCACCCAAGGGGGTCTCAGGCCCATTGCTGCTAGCACAGCTACGGCGGAGTTCATGCCGTCTTCATGGAAGCCGTAGCCGCACCATGCTCCGGCGTAGTAGATGCCATCAGTGTTCTGTATACTCGGGATGCGCTCTTGCGCGGTCCAAGAGCCAAAATTGAACACCGGGTGCGCGAGAGTCAGCTTGCGGATGGTCTTGGACTCTGCGGGCGGGGTGGGGGGGTTCAGAGTGACAAACATCTGGGGCGCGTCTGGAGTTAGGTGTTGCAGGCGATTGAGCCAATAGGATACGCAGACGGCAGCCGTGTCCGCACCCTCACCGGATTGACCAATGAAGTTCCATGAGGCCCACGCCTTTCTTTCCACCGGCATCAGCGCCATGTCTGCAGCGATATTCTGCATGTTACCTCAGGCGCCCAAAGCAATCTCTACAATGCTGCATAAACGTCGTAAACCACGGGCAACGGTAACAGTAGCACTGATTCCCAAGTGGTTTCTGGAGTTACTGATGTTCATAATGATACGGTATCTCGAGATAGTGTTGTAAAAACGATACATTGATTGTAAAAAGATACAGCATCATCAACTCAGATGTACGTTCTGGTTGTCTCCTTGGTGTGGTCTGCAAAGCCACCGCGAGGCAACGTGCGGCAACGAGACTTTAAGTAGCAACAGTTTGCATCAGTGAGTGCAAAAGCCAATGCCATGAATGGTCTGCTGTGCTGCATTCTTGCTCAAATGCGAGAGTTACTGAGGAAGTGTACCGGTGTGCAGGTAGATGTTGCTCGAGTTGTACTTGATGGCTGACAGCACTTCCTTCTCATCTTCAGTGATGTCAGCACCGCGCAGCGCAAGCGAGATGTCACTGTGCGTGGACAGCACCACCTTGTCGAAGACGCGCTCCACTCCACCCACCGTCACTGCCACCCCACCCTCCACCCGTGTGACAGCGTCCACGCGGGTTGAAGTCAGAACCTCTGGCAGGACCTCCAGGACTTTCACAACGTACTGCTGGCTCCTTCCTTTGACCACGCGCCAAACAGGGCGTTCGAAGATGTCCAAAAGGTGGTGGTTCTTCCAGAAGCGCACGAGCATGTGCACGGGGAAGTCCATGACCTGAGCACCCGGAACTGACCACACCGCAGCGCACATTGGCACGAGGTAGTTGTCCTTGAAATACTTGCTGTACCTGCGCGATTCGCCGGATGGTGAGGAGGGGAGCCACTCCGCGTCCCGGGATTCAGAAAATCCCGGGAACCAGATGGTGCACGGGCGCACAGTGCCAGACGACCGAACAACGGGTTGCCCAAACGTTCGCGGTTGCACCGGATGGGTCACGACCCATTACGTGGTACAATGAGTCATCCAACGTGTGCTGCGTTTCTGCAGGAGGCTGTGGACCGGCGTGCGGCGGGGAGATTATCAAGCCAGGTAGAGCTTTGTTCGAGGTAATGACACCTAGAATTGGCGCTGCAGCTGAAAGACACCTGATGTAAACCGCATTGCGGAACTAGCATGTGCTCTTTATGCTTTCCACGTATCCAATAACACAGCGAGACAGGCAACGCACCTCCCTTTCTCTAGGAACGTTCCCAGCTTCATCGACTTGAATTCCTCATAATTCTCAGGACTCAAAACGGTTGGAGCTTCTCTACCAAAGCGAATGACATCATACAGCATTCCTAGAAAAGAGGTGTCCGTTATGTTCTTGCGTTGCGCGAATATTGTGTCGAGGTCGTGACTTGCCCACTCCAACATACCTCCATCCATGGAAAGCGCGAACGACATTTCGGATGGTTCCGTTTTCACACCAAGATGCTCAAACCAGCCTATCAAATGTGGATACGTCGTCAGGTTGTAAACTTGAAAGCCGAGGTCGACTGGCCAAGAGGTCGATTGGTCCGTCAGGGTATGTCCACCACATGTCTGCTCGCTCTCGTACAACGTGACGCTAGCTCCATGGTTGTGGAGTAGCCACGCAGATGACAGACCGCTGACCCCTGAGCCTACGACTGCCACTTTCTGACCCCGCAGCGACATTACAAGGCGGCGACAACCTGATCACAACAGCGTCCGCAAACTACACAGGCAACTGATGTTACACGGTCACATGCAACATTGCAAAACAAGTGCTCACTGCGGAGCATTAGATATGGTGTGTCTTAGATCTCATGCTGTCCGACTGGACCAAAGGTGCGAAAGGAGCCAGTCATCTCGGCGACAGCTCCTTGTCAATAGTAATTTGGCTCACAAGCCTCACACGACACAACGCAAAGTACAAGCGCCCCCGGTCAACGCCAGTTGGCCCGCAGACGAAGCGTCATGAGATACGAGTCGTCAGTGCTCTCTCAGCATTCATTCCGCGGTGAATGTGGACGGGGGCCTTGGTCACAACCTAAGAGGCCATGTCGGAGCTCATGTAAGGGAACCAAGGATTCGAAGCGTCGGCATCATTGCCTCTGATCTGGTCAAGGTATGCGCTGTTGACCTGTAGTATCTCCTCGTTGTCCCTTGCTCTTCTCAGCCGCTCCTCGTCGTTGTCGGGGTCAGGCTGCACGCTTCCAGCTGGCTCAGCAACAACGCTGGGCGCGAGCCAACTTGCACCTGTTCATGACGCATAATATGCTATTAACCCAAAATATGGTACAAATGTTATAATGAAATGTAGAACGAACGATGTACTCAGATTCCCCATCAGCAACATGCTCATGCCTCTCAACAAAGCAACTTGGCATGCTGACACATCCCAATAGCTATGAAAGCCCAATAGCTATGAAAGCATGCTACAAAATACTTGCAGACTGAAAATGGGTACGGAGGTGGCCACACAACAATCCACTTGCATGCGCCTTCGGGGTCGTCACAGGAGGAGTTGTTCCAAATAGCGTTGAGCGCAAGTCGTGCGAGCGCACGACACTTCTAACACCCGCAAGTGCACAGAGCTGCAAGAACGAATTGCAACTTAAGGAGCGTCAAACAGCAAAAAAAGACCGCATCAACCAAGGAAATGTGAATGTGTGGCGCACCTCGGTGTGGAAGCATGCGTGCATTGCAGAGGAAGGCCCTGCCTGAGCACTTGGTTCCCCGAGGTCATCGTGATTGGAGGGGCCAGCGTCACCGTCGGCAGGGCCCTGTTCCCATGAGGGGGTCTGAGAGTAAGGGTAAGCGGTCGGCCTGCACAGCCAGCAATTCCGTGTCAGCATGCGACACTGATCTCTAGATCAACACGGGACGAGAATGTCGTGCGATTCACTCAAGGGCTGCCCCTCAAGCAGGCTGCCGCCGAGCGTGACCTTGTTCTTCACAAGGCAAGTTGCTCATGAAGAACACATCGGAAAAACCGATTGAAGAATGGCTTGCACTAAATCAGGCTTCCACGCCCTTCCAAAAACGGCCCCAGACCTCAAACACAAGCTTGTGATCGTTACAGCGCTTTGCCAGGCAGTGTGATTTGCAGGTCTAGATGCCAAAAGAAAACTGAAATTCGGACATGAACCGGGGGGGCCAATATGGGGGTCGGCACCCGATCTGGCAAAGGGCTGCATCGCTACTCCACACACACTGCATGTATGCAGCTTGCCCGTGACCGTGACGCATGTGCCGAGCTACGTGAAGATACGAACAGGCGTACATTTGCACAACCGTTCGAATCGATGCATCAATGATACGTGATGGAATTTGGTATGTGTGTCAGATTGATCAGTTAGGCTGGTCAAGCTATCGGAGTAGATCTGTCTGGACATTGTGCTTTGAGATGATAGAGTTTGGGCATATATGAGTCGATCTGAGGTCAGAAACCTCAGATCGGATGTAACGACAATCAAGAGAACGTGCGTCGCTACCTCAACGGGTTAATGTTTTCCAACAATACACACTTCATATTGCCCCAGGGAACGCCTGCAGTCGAGACCACCGATGCCTCCTCGTGTGTGTGAACACACTGGTGCCAAGCTACATCTACACTTGCATCACACAAGTCTCAAGCGAATCAGCTAATGCAACTGGTCCAGCTGGCAACGCTGGAGCAGCTTCAGTGCGCGCACGAGGCGTGCAAGGGCAGGAACGCACCCATCAGCCTCCATTCCCATTTCTGCGGATGCAGAATTGTCCATGCGCCTTCGATTGGTGTCACGCGGCGCAAACGAGCCGGACTCCTGATGCACGAAGGAGCGATGTTGTCTGGTGGTGCCCCGATCCGGGTCTGAGGCAGGGTTTGAAGCGTCGCCAACTTGTCGGAAAGAGGGAAAGGACGAGTTGCCCAGAAGACGTTGATTGAAAAAGTCAAATTGGTTTGGCTCAAAGTCACTGGTGCCCCCGAAGATGTCAATGCTCGGCGGCAGCAAAGGAGGTTGCATGCCATGGCCGGGCAGGTCTGCCTGCTCACGAAAGATGCCGTCGTCGCCAGTCAGAGGGGGATGGCATGGAAACGGTTCGGTACGCAGGGGGGATGCCATGGGGACGTCGACATCGTCGAGTGGAGCAGGGACACATTGAGGGTGGGGGGGGGCGCGTCCGCGAAAGTTGTAGGCTGGGGCGAATCCAGGCACGATTGGGTATCGCACGCCAACCGGAGTTGGGGTGTACGGCAGCCCATCGCGGGGATCCACCTGCACGTTGGGCTGGAAAAAGTCCCAGCCAGGGTGCTGCGACATCTTCCACGCGATGTCTGCCTCGCCGAGCAGGGTGGCAAGGCAGAAGTTCTTCACTTCGTACGTGTTCTGCACGTCGCTCCAGCGAAAGAAACGCTCGCGGCTGTTCATGCGCTCAACGTAGCCCAGTATGCCGTCGACGTTTATCTGCACCTTTGCGTGCTCGCACGCAAACACGAGCCCCACGTCGCGGACAACGGGGCTGACTGCCACAGTACACGTGAAGACGCGAGGGCGCTTGTCCAGGTCGACTGCCTTGGCAACGTGCTGGATGACCACATCCCACGACTCCTGCAGCATTGCATACCGTCAGGCAATGTTTCACCGGACCTTGCCACTTTTCGGGTCCAGATGCCCAAAAATGAACAGATTGTCGGGACAGAAAATGTTCTGGCGCACTGATGCCAGGAACCACAAGTGCACGCACTTCAAACATCAAGCGGCATGCTGCACTTCCAGACACGCCTCCATGAATGTAGACTGATACGGTGATGCTCGCACAGCCTGCATAAATGTACACTGTGCAGTGGACTGTACAATTCTGCCGCAAGAGCTTGAAGTAACTGTTTCAAGCAGTTGGCGCCTCGAATTCACAAGGCAACATACTGGCAAGTAGAGTAGGTTGTGATGATGGTCCCAAAGGAACGACAGGACGATTTTGGTCAGCTGTTCTCCTTACACGAAAAGAAGAGAACACATCGGGCAAGGCCATCGTAAGTCAGGCTGATTCAGATATGCTTGCCTCGGGTGGTAATGATAGCACTGATGCCCAAGTAGGAATTGTTGACAAGGGATACATCATCTTACATGCTTGGATGAACGCTCTCAGAGCAGGTATGACCGACCAGGACTCAAAATTGTGCCCATGAATTGTGCAACAAGCCGCTTAGTATTGTTAGCAGCTTTTGAGGCTGTATTGATGCTGCACATGCCCATGCAGATGTGTTGGTGTTGTACATGCGCTAGTGTTGTAAAAAAGCACATCATGTTCTGTATCCTCATCATGAATGCATCACATAGAGGATGGCAGGAAGTTGTCACAACGCAACCAAGTTATCAAATTCGAAACAAAAGAGCTCAATGAAAGTGAGCGGTCGGGGCAGGCAAGCCTGCCATAAACGCGCGGGCGCTCGCACGAGCCAAAACTTGAAGAGCGCCTCGTCACGATGACGTCACATAGATAATAGCATGAAACAGGCACCAAGCAATCAAGAGCGCCTGATCATCATCCTCAACATCATGTGACGCACCTTGTTCATCTTGAGTTGCTTCAAGAGCCTGGCCTTCTCAACCTCATCGCTGCTGACCCTCTGGATGAGGTCTCGGAGGTCCCCCACGATCTCCACCCCGGGATAGTCACCACCCATGTACTTGGTGAGATCACCCAGCTTGGTCCTGGTTTCTGCGCCTATGCCCTCTATCTTGGACACCTGCTCAGACCAACTTGACTCGCACCACAACCAACACACCCACAGCCAACGTGCAACAGCACAGACGTTGACGACTGTAGTCATGGCGATGCTCGAATACATCGAGGCAAGCATATGTCCCCGTTTTTTCCCTGTGTGTTTAGTTAATACGCATGTGGGCAAGCTCGTATCCAGGGCACCCAGTGTGAAAAGCTGGCAGCCTGTGTAGCAGCCTGTGTTGGGGACATCTGTCTAGGAGATCCCCAATTGGGCGAGGAATGCTCCACAGCTATCATACAGCTACCTGCATCGACCCAGGGCAATGCGACACGAGCAACAAGGAGTAATGCGTACGTCCGATCTAACGGAGGGGATGGGGTCCTTCATGTTGCCTTTAATGCGCTTGGTGGCCACATGGAAGAAGTTGGAGAACACCGGCTGAATGATGTGATCGAGGGGCTGCAGCTTCATGTCAACAGCTCGGATAGCGAGAGCGAGGTCAGGCAGCTTGGACTTAACCACAGACTCGCCGGACGCCTTCAGGACGAGGTCGGGTAGGATGTTGACCATTGAGGCCAGGCTGTTTGCGCCCATGACTTTGACATCAGCACTTGGGAAGTAGACAAAGTTGTCGGGGTGCATGCATGCCGTCGGGGAGTCGTTGCTCTTCATGGTGACGCAGAGCAGGCGGTGGACTTCGCCATTGGAAGGCTTTCTGTGCGTGAGCAGGGCAACATCTTGCAAGTTGCCCCATGCTGCGTCGTTGCAGTTGTTCTTCTCGATGACACAGACCTGCACATACCATGTTGATGTGTGCTGAAGCCAACGAGGGACAGAACTCCCCAGATTGAAGCTTCCAACACGTACAAAATTCAGCATATACAACACTACACCGAGCGCCTGTGCGTAACGTCCTCGAGCCTTGCGTCGCACGTGGGGCAAGTTGTAGACAGTGGCACACGCTTGCAACCTTGCAACCATGTGCGATCAGACAGGATACGCTTGCATATACATACGAAATCGGGCACACAAGTTCATAAATTCGCAATCTCTGGGTACGCTTGTCTGTCGCGCGCATACCAATAATACCCTTCCCTCGGTATGGCAATCCTATACGGCCGCACCTATACAACGTACCCTCTCATTCACTTATCTTAAACATCAAACGCACCTGGAGATAACATTGTGGAAGAGGATCCTTTTGGTGTTCGTTTAATGGCTTGATATGTGCCTCCACACGGGCACCGCACTGGGCCTTGAGTTCCGTATCCACAAGGTTCCGAGGAGACATCGCCTGCGTACATGCACGGGACGGGTTCTCTTTACAAAGGCTGCAGTGAGGAAGTCCACAGCCTGATGCCTCGCAACAGTGCGTAAGCTCCAGTCTGAACTTGGGCTGCCGGATGACGGGATACAAATCGAATGGTTTGATTGCCTCTTCCAGCTGCCCCAGTATTCTCTCGCATTCAATTTGGCTGGCATTGAAGGTGAGGTTGGCCCAAATTGCGTCAAACACCGCCTTGGGCTCTTGCGTGACATGTCTCGTAAAATCCTGCAGCAGAACGCATGGCTCTTTCGACACTCTGCAGTACTTTTGAAAGTCATTTCATGCATTCTCTCATTGATGCCATGGGTGAACAAGCATCTAGGGCCAACGTTGTTGAGGCCCCCTACGTACACCCAGCGAAGACAATTGGACACCGACTTGTGAGAAACACCACGGTTTCCACGAGTTTCCCACATACCACACTCACACTGCGCAAAGTGAAGAAGCATCAACGACAGAGGAGACGGCAGCGAAGCACCTCCAACAACTTGAGTTGTCTCCCCGCAAGTCCGAACCTGACCTTGAACCAGATGGTTGGTAGACACCGTGGTTATCCATCATATTACTGTGCACTGGCATGCGACACTTCGAAACAAACGAGTGTCTAGCTTTGCCGGCGAGACTGGCGATCCACCATGTCCAATGGGAGACCAGCAACAGCGATGTGCCTTACTGGATGGCAATTATGTTGACTGATAGAAGAACTATTGTTTTTATCATTAGGTGCAAGGCAGGTGCCAGCGACATTCTGCAAACCTTCACGGTCCGTGGAACAGGGTGCGACTATCTGTGTATTTGTGTCGAGCTATCCGTTAAGGCAGGTGCGAAGAATGTGATGTCACGTAACTTGTCTTTCATGCCACTTACATGGAAAACACAATCAGTGTCCGCCTATGTCATCAAGACCAGCACTTCAGAGATGTCCAGCGCAGAGTTGTGCTGTTCCTTGCATTCTTCTCACGAAATGATATCGTGCTTCCGGAATATCGGCGGAGACTATCTGTCGAGCACGTGTCGAGCAATCCAGCTCAGGCAGGGGACGAATTTGCTGTCGCGTAATAAGTGTGGGCACTAGCAGGCAGTGAGCCACTGCCAGTGGCAGCGATTGAAGCGACTTCTTAGTTCTTGATGTGATATCACTATCGAGGTGATAGAGTTGCATCGGAAAATACCAGCAGCAGGGATGCGCTGGTCCGCGACACCTGCCACATGTGGCATGCAACGTTTTAGCACTGCGGCCACTCAGGCCGGCCAGGTTGATGTCTCGGCCAGATGGATGACAGTCATCCTGCCAGGTCAATCACAACCGTCGATGAGTCCAGTGAAGCGACGGACGGTAGGGCACAGGCCACTTATAATTATGGCCAGCCGTGCGTTTGAAGCTCGCATAGGAACCTTCTCAGAAACTAGTCCTCACAAATGAACTACGCCTACTTCCGGGGACTCCGCCGCCATGGCTGAAGCCCGTTCCACATGAAGGCACATGACTTTCCCCTCTTGTGCGCATTGTCTCACAGTGCATATGCATGCTTGTTGTTCAAGTGCATTTGTGTTTACATCCATACATGTCAGTTCGGAAGTAAGTGGCACTCGTTTGTGTGCACACACACCAGCGCAACCAAACCAGGACATGTTCTTGCACAGGCAACTGCCGTGCAACATCTTCGCGTCGTGAACCCAACAAACACCATCGATGCAAAGTCCCGCAGTGTGCGTTTGTGGGGAAAGTACTGCAGGTGCTGAGGACGACACAAAACCTATACACATTTAACACATTGCCTAAGGGTATAAAAACACGCGTGCACCCCAGAGGAGCCTTGCTTGCAAATTCGTCTTCCGGAAATCATCGAGATTGGGGCCAGCACTCCAGTTGCCCCTGTCCTCATGAAGGGATTTGAGAGCAGTGTTGGGTTGGTCTGCACACCAAAAAAACCATGTCAGCATACGACACCGACCCGTAGAATGAAACCGTGACGAGCGCTTCAGGCGAGGGCTGCTTGAGGGGCAACCATGAGCAGCCTGCGCCGAGAACCTCATTCGTCACACGAACAGGTTCTCGCCGAATCACGTTGAAAATACCAAGTTTACCATGCCCAGCAAAGCATCATCCTCAGCATGCCTTTGAAAAATTTTGGCCTGTGCAGCCAACCCGCAGCTCCATACGTCGCAAGCACAAGCCTGGGATCGCTCCGTCGCGCACACATTTAGCACCGACACAGCTGCATGCTTGCCCACCGTAACGAATCTGTGGGGCTAGATATATCTGCGGAGCTGTATAAGTGAAGTTTACATATAGGCACCCGACATCTACCAGATCATTGGCTTGATACGACTGCCCAGGCAACGCCTGCAGTCGAGCGCGCGGACACAGTGGTGATAAGCTGCATCCACAGTTGCATAAGGAAAGTTGCACGAGCCACGACCAAATCAGCCAATGCAACTGAGACAGCTGGAAACGTTTGCATGTGCAGCTTCATTGCGCACACGGGCATGAAAGGGCAGGAACGCACTCATGAGGCTCCAGTCCCATTTCTGCAGGCGCAGATTGTCCATGTGCCGTCGATAAGTCTCAAGCGCTGCAAATGAGCCGCGATCCAAATGACTCCTGATGTTCGAAGGAGCGATCTTGGCTGGTTGTGTCTTGAACCGGGTCTGAGGCAGGGTAACATGAGGCGTTACCTCTTTTCGGAGAAGATGGAAAGGTAGAGTAGCCACCGTCAAGACACAGGTTCACATCATCAGATTTGCTGGTTCCCGCAAAGATGGCAAGGTTTACCCATAGGCATAGTAGGCGGAGGAAGGGGCATGCCAAGGTCGGAGGTCATTTGAGGGAACAGCGGATGCAAAGCGTAACCATCGTCGGGATCATTGCCTCTGATATGGTCGAGGTACGCACTGTTGACCTGCTGCATCTCCTCGTTGTCCCTTGCTCTCCCTAGCCACTCCTCGTGGTTGTCGGGGCCAGCCTGCATGCTTCCAACTGGCTCAGCATCAATGCCAGTCGCAAGCCAACTGAGACCTGTTCATAAGGCATGCGATTCTATCCTGCGCCAATCATGGGGTATGTTTTTACAACACTACTGCATCCACATGGACATTGGCAACTCTAAGAACTCCTGAGACTATCCCAAATACCCCAAGTACAATGGAATTTGAGCAGAATGCACACAAGCTCCCCACACACATTTGCTCGTGCCTGTCAACTCAACAAACAGCTTGGCACATGCTTACTCGTCGCATTTGATATCAGAATACTATGAGAAATTCACAGCCTGACAATGGGTCACAAGGGATGGAGGCCCCACAAACCATTCGGTTGCATGCGCCTTTGAGGGCGTTACACGGCAAGAGAGTGCACATCAACGAAGGGAATGTGAGTATGTGGCGCACCTTGGTGCAGAAGCATGCGTGCACTCCAGAGGAGGGCCCTGCCTGTGAACTCGGTTCCCCGAGGTCATCGTGATTGGACGGGCGAGCGCCAGCTCCGAAAGCCCCCTCTTCCCATGACGGGATTCGATCGTAAAGGCGAAAGGTTGGCCTGCACAGCAAATAAATCTGTGTCAGCATGCGGCACAGAACCTCTAGATAAAAAACGCGACGAACCACGTCGAGCAATCCACGCGATTGCTGCTTGACTGACAGTCATGAGCAGCCTGCATCGAGAACCTCACTCTTCACACGAACGGGTGCTGCTCTCCAAGGAAATGACATTGGAGGGTCAATTCCACAATGCATTGCAAGCCATCACGCTCATCACGTCCATGGAAACATTTCGGCCTGTGCACCCAATCAGCAGCTCCATAGGCCTCACACCCAAGCTTATGATCGGTACTCGCAAACATTCGGCATCCGCACAGCTGTGCATGCTTGCCCACCTGCGGAGCACGGAATGTCAGGAACGCACCCATCAGGCTCCATTCCCATTTCTGCGGATGCAGAATTGTCCATGCGCCGTCGATTGGTGTCACGCAGCGCAAATGAGCCGGAGTCCTGATGCACGAAGGGGCGATGTTGTCTGGTGGTGCCCCGATCCGGGTCTGAGGCAGGGTTTGAAGCGTCGCCAGCTTGCTGGAAAGATTGAAAGGACGAGTTGCCGGGAAGACAATGAGCAAAAGCTTCAAATTGTTGGTTTGTCTCAAAGTCACTAGTGCCCCCAAAGATGGTAAAACTTGCCTGCGGAGGAGGGGGCATGCCATGGTCAGGCAGCCTTTCCTGCTCCGGAAAGATGGTGTCGACGCCAGTCGAGATGGGCTGGAGCGGAAATGATTCAATGCGCAAGGGGGACGCCATGTGGACGTCGTCGTCATCGAGCGGGGCAGGGAATAAGTCAGGGAGGGGCAGGTTGCGTCCGAGAGAGTCGTAGGCCGGGGCGGATCCAGGTGCGATCGAGTACCGCACGCCAACCGAGCGGGGGGTGTATGGCAGCCCATCGCGGGCATCCACTTCCACGATGGGCAGGTAAAAGTCCCAGCCGGGGTGCTGCGGCATCTTCCACGCGGCGTCCGCCTCGGTGAGCAGGTAGGCAAGGCAGAAATTCTTCAATTTGTACGAGTGCTGCACGTCACTCCAGCGAATGAAGCGCTCGCGGCCGTTCATGCGCTCGACATAGCCCTGTATGCCGTCAGCGTTCATCAGCACCATTGCGTGCTCGCACGCAAACACGAGTCCCACGTCGCGGGCAGCGGGGCCGACTGCCACAGCACGCGTGAAGACGCGCGTGCCCGTGTCAGGTTCCACTGCCTTGGCCACGTGCTGGATCATCTCCTCCCACCAGTCCTGCGGCAATGCACACTGTGAGGAACCACGAATGCAAGCACGCAAGCAAACCACCTTGACGCTCAAGGTGCTCCAATTTAAGGAGCACACGCGTGCAAGGGAATTGCCTGGATCCTGACAGGATGCATTGTCAGGAACCATAAATGCTTGCACTGAAAACACCGAGCGGCATTCTGCACTGCATGATACGCTTGCAGTTGGCCTGTCAGCATATGCACCCACTCATAGACTGATCGATGGCAGTGGCATTCAGCCTGCAAGAGCATTTGGATGCTCTCTCTGATCAAGTATGACCGACAACAGCTCTTTTCAATTGCGCGCATGGAACTGTGCAACCACTAGCTGCTCAGCAATGTTAGCACCAATGGAGGCGGTGTTGGATACAGTATGCCCATGCGAATGCGCTAGTCTTGAAGCACATCATCTCCTGCATCCTCATCCCGATCATCATGAGACGCACCTTGTTCATGCCGAACACCGACAGGAGCTTGCTCTTCTCAGCCTCTTTGCTGCTGACCCTCTGGATGAGGTCACGAAGGTCCCCTACGAGCTTGACATCAGCATAGTCATCACCCATGTGTTTGGTGAGATCAAGCAGCTTCTTCCTGGTTTCTTTGCCTATGCCCTCTATCTTCAACACCTGCTCAAGCAAACTTGACTCGCATCGCAAGCATGGAGTCCACACAATCGAGACCGCACAAAATGGATGACAGGCGCCACCATAGTGTGTCACGGCGATGCTCGGCTACTGTGGGGCAAGCAGTAACTGTGCGTGCTGTTGTTAGGCACGTGGGCAACCTTGTAGCCAGGGCAACCAGTGCAAAGCCTGAGAAGCAGTCCGTATCAGGGCCATTGGCCCAGGACATTGGACGAGGAAGACTCAACTGTGATCATACAGCTGCCTGCTGCGGGACACTGATTGAGGACGGGCGTGACACTAGCAATGAGGGGGGTTGCGTACGTCCGATGTAACGGACGGGATGGGTTCCTTCAAGTTGCCTTTGGTGCGGTCGGTGGTCACGCGGAAGAAGTTCGAGAACACCGGCTGAATGATGTGATCGAGGGGCTGCAGCTTCATGTCAACAGCTCGGATAGCGAGAGCGAGGTCAGGCAGCTTGGACTTTACGACAGACTCGCCGGACGCCGTCAGGACAAGGTCGGGTAGGATGTTGACCATCGAGGCCAGGCTGTTTGCGCTTATGACTTTGCCATCAGAACTTGGGAAGTAGACAAAGTTGTCGGGGTGCATGTGTGCTGTCGGGGAGTCGCTGCTCTTCATGGTGACGCAGAGCAGGCGGTGGACTTCGCCATTGGAAGGCTTTCTGTGCGTGAGCAGGGCAACATCTTGCAGGTTGCCCCATGCTGCGTCGTTGCAGTTGCTCTTCTCGATGACGCAGACCTGCACATATTGCTAGAAGTGTCCCATGGCGACTGTGGCACAAAACTCCCTAAAATACAGCCCCCAGAACGCATGAAATGCAGCATGTAGCCCCTTTGTGTGCAGTCATCGTGCCTTGCGTCGCCCGGAAGGCAAGATTAAACCAGGGTTGTGTGTACTTGCAGCCAGTGCTCAATTGTGCAAATGTCCATGTGCGAGCAAACATGATGCGATTGCTTGTATAACATGCTGTACGGAATCTGAGACAAAAGTTCTAGAAATCTCCATGGAGCTTAGCTGTCTCTGCGCATACCAAGGCCCTAGGCTCCTTGTAGGTCATACTTGATATTCAGGGTCATTTCCATCCCGCGGCATGCGATCACACCTTTTGAGAAACCCCTCTCACTCAAATTGTTGGACAGCAGACGACGCACCTGGAGATAGCAGCGTGGCAGCGCATGCGTTTGATGCTCGTTCAGTGGCTTGATATGTGCCTCCACACGGGCACCGCACTGGGCCTTCAGTTCCGTACCCACAAGGTTACGAGGAGACAGCGCCTGTGTACATAGACGAGACGGATTCTCTTTGCAAAGGCTGCAGTGCGCAAGTCCACAGCCTGTCCCCTCGCAAGAGTGCGTGAGCTCCAATCTGAAGAGCGGCTGCCAAAGGACAGTATCAAATGGTCTGATTGCCTCCTCCAGCTTCCCCAATAGCCTCTCGCATTCGCTTCGGCTGGCATTCAAGGTAAGCTTGCTCCAAATCGCCTCAAACACCTCCGTGGGATCGTGCGTGACATGACTCGCAAAATCCTGCAGACGTCAAGGCACTTTCGACACTTTCATGTACATTTGTTAAAACAGCCCAGCTTCCTTCACGACCTCGAGGTGGTACGTTGTGGCCCCGCATACTCAAACAAACAAAGAAGGCTCGCGGGTGGGTGGACGAGCCAAGTAGTACCTCGAAAGATGATCAGCCCGAAGGCAAGCCTTGCGAGCTCCGCTCGCAAGGGCTGCCAGAAGGCAAGCAGACGCATCATGGATGAGTCATGGGATCACTGTCTCGAGATAATTGCAGACTAACTAAAAACAACTTCGTTCTCTAGCCTAGAGTCTAGGCTAGAGAACACATTTATACAAGTCTTATACGTATGACACAAGTATAAGTCTTTCGCGTCAGCTGTGATCAACGAAAAGGTGTTTTTCTCTCATTGATGCCATGTGTGAATTTGATCAAATTGCATGTATGAATACAACTTGCGAGCAAGCGGATTTGGCTGCGACGCACCTTCAACAACTTGCGCTGTCTCAACATGAGGGTGTCCGAACCTGCCCTTGAGGTAGATGGCTGGTAGGCACCGTAATCATCCATCATATCGCCGTGCAACTATGTTACTTAGACAGTATTTGCGCTGGTAGAGAGATGTTGCTTATATACGAGGAAGGTGCGTGCGACATTCTGCACACCTTCCACAGGCCATGGCACAGGATCTATCTCGAATTCGAGCTATCTGACCCAGGCAGGTGCGAAGAATGTGCCAGGCAGGTGTGAAGAACGTGCCTGTGTCACAGACAGTGACGTCATTTTCTGCGCTTACGTTCTAGCAACTCTGACCACAACCAGTGTCTTTCAAGAACGGCAATCCAAATTGGTCACGTGGGGTCGAAAGAGTAGTGACTTTCCTTGCGCATTTCTCACAGAATGGTATCATCCTTCGGAGACTATCCGTCGAAATATCCATCCCAGGCACGTGCGAAGATTTTGCTGTCGCTCAATCAGTTTTTTTTTTACTGTAACCAGTAGTTCTACTGCTAAAGCTTTATATTTTCTCGATGTGAGCGCGTGAAATCGTTGGAACATACTCAGCAGCAGGGCTGATCATGAGTATGTTCCAACCCCTGGTCGCACCACTGATTTTGCGCCTTTTCGGGGGGGCTGTTCACGCAACGTGACACGCGGCGTGACACGCAGCGGGCTGTTATATTAAAATTAAAGGTTTATTAAACGCTTTTATTAATTGTTTAAGCCGATTTTAAGTAGCGTTAAAATTCGTTTGAGTGTTAACGCCCTACTGCATTAACCTTTGATAAACCCTGCCTGTGACCTTCGTTAACTTTAGATAAGCTGCTGTTTAAACGCTTAACGAGGCTGTAGCGTTGGGGAAAATCGGGGACAGCGCCATGACGAACGCTCCGTCTGGCGATGTCGTCCCACGGGACGCAGCCGCACTGATCAGGTTGCGGATTCGGTCACTCAACAGGGGCATTCAGGCGCTTCTACCTCTGGAAGGGGTAAGGGTCGCTCGTCCTAACGTGCAAGCAGTAGGGTCGTGCTCGCAGTCAAAGTAGGGCGCCTGGCCTACCGCAGGAAGATCTTGGCGTGGCTTAGGTTGCTGGTTTTCATGTGCGTTTTGTCTTGTTTGTGTCGTTGTTTTTCAGTGTTAGTTTCTGTGTTTTTTTTCCTGTTTTGCCAGCCCTGTCGCTTGTAAGAAAAGGGCGCCTGGCCCAGGCTTGTGTATGTGAAAGTGAACATGCACATGTTTGGAGATGAAAGCATGGTCGAGAGCCTTGGGGTGAACGTACTCAACGACACAATGCAGTACCAGAGCATTCTAGAGGAGGTGGAGCAGATGGATGCCGAGGAGGAGGCTCTGCTTGCTCTCCCAACATCTGAGGATGAAGAGGACATTGATGACGGTGTTGTGGGGCAATTAGATGACATTGACGATGGGGATAATGATTTCAACTGGTTGGATGGGTTGTGAGGGGGTAGAAGTGGTGATGGACAATATGATTGTTGGTGTTGAAAGCGCTTGAGCGTTGCATGCCGCAATGACATTTTCTGTGATTGTTACGAGTGTTGTGCCATCACATGTACATGGTACAACTTCCAGCCAGGATGTGATGAGCCGGCAGAGGGCCCAGTTGAGGTCTGACTTGCTTCGTTGTTTGTTTGTGTCGCTGTGTGCTTTGTCTTCCTTTTTCTTTTCTTTTGTTCGTCTTTCGGTAGCCTTTCCTAGATTTGCCGGCCCTGTCGCTTGTAACACATGGTAAAGCAGCGCCCTTGCATAACTTGCTCAAGAATGATGTGAAGAGCTCCTATTATCCTTATTTAATGCAGTTTATTGTTGTATTGCATCGTTAAATTAACAATTAAAAAAGCATTAAAAAATATGCGAGCATGGAGCGTTAAACGGTTAGAAAACCTTTAAATTTCCGAAAAAACGCGGTTTTAATTTAAGCAAAAAAGGCTTTAATTAACTCAACTCAAACTAACCTTGTTACAAGCGACAGGGCTGGCAAAACAGGAAAAAACACAGAAACTAACACCGGGCTTTAATTAAAAAGGCTTTAATTAACTCAACTCAAACTAACCTTAAAATATGTCCCTGGGGATTAACAAAACAGCCCTAACAGCCCGTCGGGCTGTTTTTCGGGCGTGTGACACGGTCACCGTGTCACACGCCCGAAACGAGATGCTCGAAGTCTTATTGTCACGCGTCGATACTATTCCACTGGCAGAAGTCACACTTTCAGTCAAAGGAGATACGCCAGCGCAAAGAAGGCGGCGTTCATCATTCAGGCGAGACAGCCACACTGCAACTGCGTCTAGGTGCCATAGGACAAGTGTTGCTACGTGCCGTCCAGCCGTGCCAGTGCACGTGACTTTCGCAGCTGATCCCTTTCCATGCCGAATCCCGATCCTACCCCTTTGGAAACCAAACCGAAACCTAAACTGCAATGTTCTTTTAATAAGGACTTCTTTAGCCGAGGCGATCATGGGGCGCCTGCCCTTGGCCATGTCATTCCACACGTCCCTGCTCGCGGTCCTGGTCGTCCGAAAAGACCTCGAGATGACCGTCCTGAGCCTGTCGTTGCACGGGAAGGTGCTGCCGAAGTCGTAGATTACGCAAGCCCTTCAGTACCAGAGGGGGCGGAACCTGTGCCCTCAACTGTCGCCGAGCCTACATTGACCCCTGGAGCTGCGACCAACCCTGGCAAGGACGTTTCAACCTGTGCAGCCAAGTTGCGTGCCAGCCAAACAAAGAAGTACCGGCATCATGTTGAAGTACGACTGAGTACTTCTTCCCTCAGTGGGAATTTAGCATGCTTATCACGTGTATGCATACCGGAGCTATCCAGTCCTAATTACTAATCCAGTGTCCAGTCACGTCATCCTGGATACTGATCTAGGCTGTGAGACTGATCCCTATTAGTCTCCTATGAATATGTACTCGGTACGTGTGTACCTCGGGTAAGTTGTCTGTAAATCTCATCAGGTTATGGGTCCGCACGCCTCCGTTGCGTTGCGTGGTATTTGGTACTCGTTTGAGTTATGACGCTTCGCTGACCCGCTGCAATAGTGCCTAGTATGGATGACCGCAGCGGAGCTCTGTCCAGGCATTGACCTGGCTTCCTACTCACCTCGCGCAATTGGCCAAGGTGGAGTAAGAAAATGCTCGCTTTTGCAACAACGAAGAACCTTCGTCGCCATCTCCGAGGAGCGCCTGGCGAGAATGCTGATCCAGCTGTACTTGAAGGTGACGAAATCGCACGAGCTTACATAGAAATGAATGTTGATGACGCCGCAGCGCGTGTGATTGAAGGCGCTGCATCCGCCTTTGCTATGTGGACGTTACTGGAGGCACGTCACCAGAATTACCTTCGCCCGCAGCAGATACAAATACAGGAGCAGCTGTTTGCAATCCGCCAGGGTGCCGACGAAAGTGCAGATGCGTACGTCGACAGGGCGCTGGAGCTGAATGAGCAGCTGACCTCCATTGCTGCTGGGGTCCCAGTGGCCACGGTAGTCAACCAGCTGATTAGGGGTCTCAGTGTGCGCTTTGACGCAGGCCGTCCCCATCTCCGTCTAAATGCCCATACTTACACCCCTGACACGCTGCGTCTTGCTCTGTACGCTCTGGAGAGCGACCTGCCCCCATTGGAGCGTCCCGCTAGAGCGCTGGCAGCTGAACGCAGAGGTCGCAGTACTGACCGTCGCAGTCGCAGTGCGTCACCCAGGCGCACCCCACGGGACCGCACACCAGAAGGCTCAGCATCCGCTTCTGAGGAGCGGAAATGTCACTTTTGTGGCCATGCTGGTCATATCACGCCCTTCTGCGTTATGAAGCTCCAGGAGAAATACCCGCAGCCTGGTACCTTCGCGCTTGGCTACCCTAAGCCACACCAAGGCATGTATTCCTCCTCCCGCGTGCACGCACAGTGTGAATGGGTACTGGATAGTGGGGCCGCAGACAGTATGACTCGCGAGCGGCACATTCTGGCAAATTATGTCAGGTTTCCTAAACCGACCCCTGTCAACTTTGGGAACGGGACAAGTGAGCACGCCCTAGGCATGGGGCGAGTGCGGCTCGAAACCACTCATGGGCTGCTGCACTTACGTGATGTCTTGTATGTGCCCTCGCTCGTGTCAAACTTGCTCTCTGTCCATGCGCTCACGGCGACTGGCCATTCTCTTGGAATTGACCCGCATTCCTCCGTCTTCGAGATCGCTCATGGGGGGAAACTCGTCGCCACAGCCACGGTCTGCGATAACATGTACCTCCTGGATGTCCCACGCATGCGCACTGCTTCTGTTGCTGTCAAAGAGTCTCTAGCCATGCGCTGGCACCGGAAACTGGGGCACACTGGCATGGGCACGCTCGCGGACATGCAACGCAAGCGTCTGCTGGGTGATTGCCCGGTGACTCCTGTGGAGTTCCTCCACGCGCGTGACACTGAATCGTGCAACCCCTGTCTTGATGGCAAGATGCATCGCTCTTCTCACCCTGAACAGGACGGGCAGGCACCCCATGTCAACTTTAGGGTGCACTCAGATTTGATGGTTCTGCTCAACTTTCCCATGGTAGCTAAGGAGCGCTATGTCCTGACTCTCTTAGAAGAGTTCTCAGGGTTCTCACTTGTTCGCTTGCTGCATTCGAAAGACCAGGTGATCACCGCACTTCCTAGCATGGTCCGAGAAATGGCCACACAGGGGGGACAATCAGTTAAGCGCATACGCACTGACCAGGGCCGCGAGTATGTGAATGCGGACTTGAAGGAAGCATTTGAGAAGTTGGGCATCTGGCATGAGGAGACCGCGGGCTATACGCCGGAGCAGAATGGTAAGGCTGAGCGGCTGAACCGCACCCTAATGGAGCGCGCTCGCACCATGCTGAGTGCGGCTGGGCTGCCAACCACCCTCTGGGGATACGCCATCCTGCACGCTAATCACATACGAAACTGCATGCTCTATTCTCCCACGCAGCGTGTGCCTTACCATGCGTTCACGGGCGTTGCACCTTCTATCTCTCAGTTTCACCCATGGGGGTGCGACATCCGCGTGCACGTGCCTGCCAGCAAGCGTACCAAGCTTGCCCCGAGGAGCACGGCGGGCATATACCTCGGAACGGCAGGTATCTTGAATTCCAGGAACGTTTACGCACTGGTTGATGGGAGGATACTGACCACATGTGACTTTCGTGTCCAGGATAGTGTTCCTGACCCCTCGACCCCGACTGGCGTGCGAGCCTCGGGTGTGGAAGAGGGGCAGGCTGATCAAGGCCTTCCTGCCCCCTCGGGTGATGCGGATTCCTCGCCTGATGGTACTCCGCCTGACGGCACTACTTTCCCGCTCGTGTCCCCGACGGCTCTGGCCGATACCGCCCAGGTACCGCCCGTGTTCGTGGAGTCCCCATTCCCCACGCTTGCGCCTGCAGACTACGTGTCAGCTGGAGGGTCTGCCATGGCGGACAGTGGCAGTTCCGTGCCTCCGGAGCAGGTCGAGGGAGGGGACGAGGCCGATGGCCCCCTTCCTGTTCCGGATGACCCGGGCCCTGCTGCCTCCATGCCTCCTGCTGACGAGTATGCCATTCCTGACCCTGACGATGCGGTTCCTGAGGTGCTGCTCTCTGCCCCCGTTGCTGCCCTGCCCCAGTCGCACCCTGATAGCCGGGCTGCACATCCCCGCACGCGTGCTCCTCCTGCTTTCTATAATCCTTCGTCATTCGCTGCTCGCTCTGGACTGTCGTCCGAGCAGAGCCCTCCCTCGGCTGTGAAGCCTGTCCGGCGTGTGGTACGGTTCTCCACTGAGCAGCCAACCGTGTACGCGTACGCTGCTCAGTCGAGCCCGAGTCGCCCCAAAGGGATCGACTTCTCTGCCTTCCCTACGGTGCTCTCCCATGGGCGCAACATGCTCGACCTGTCCCAGCTGCCTAATGGTGTCAAGCCTGAGGACCTGATTCCGCACTCCATGGAGGCTGCTTTGAGTCCGGAGAACCCCTACCGGGAGAACTGGTGGGCGGCGATGCAGGAGGAGAACAAGTCTCTTTGGGACCATCAGTGTTTCTCGTACACTAGGGCGCCTGCTGGTGCACACACAGTCGGCAGCAAGTGGGTGTACGACGTCAAACGGCCGGGTCCCGGGGACTCGCAGGTACGCCTCAAGGCGCGACTTGTGGCGCAGGGATTCTCGCAGCGCCCAGGCGTGGACTATGATGAGCTGTTCGCCCCGGTGGCCAGCCACACTACTGTGCGGGCATTCCTGTCCCTCGCCAACTATCACGACCTGGAGATACAGCAGGTTGACGTCAAGACAGCCTTCCTGTACGGTGAGCTTCCCCCCGGGCAGACGATGTATATGAAGCCGGTCCCAGGCTTCCCCTGCCCAGTGGGGCAGGTATGTCGTCTCCACAAGACCTTATATGGCCTGAAGCAGGCAACTCGCGCGTGGTATCAGCGCTTGAGCTCACTGCCAAGGGCTTCACGCCTGCCGATTCAGATCCTGCTCTCTTTGTCAAACTCGACGCAGAGGGCAAGGTGCTTGCTCTCATCTACGTGGACGACTGCTTGATTGCAGGGCGGTCCGCTAAGCACGTGCAGGAGGTCATCGACATGCTGCAGAGCATCTTTGACATCAAGGTCTTGGGAGAGCCCAAGGATTTTCTTGGCATCAACATCGTGAGGAACCGGGCGCAGGGGACCCTGGCCATCCATCAGAAGCCGTACGTCGAGAAGATGCTCCGCAAGTATGGCTTCGCTAAGCGTCAACCCATCAGCACCCCAGCGGTCTGCAAAGTGTCCACCACGGAAGCGGACGAAAACGCTATTCTTCCCCACCAGCAGGTACAATTGTATCCGGCAATGGTGGGTTCACTCATGCACTTGGCCAACGGGACTAGGCCGGACATTGCTCATGCTGTGAATTCGCTGGCTCGTCATCTCCGCGCCCCCTTGCCGCGCCATTGGAATGCAGCGGTCCGGGTCTTCCGGTACCTGATGGGTACCAAGGACATGGGTCTGGTGTATTCCAGGCATGCTACCGGGGGGCTCCTGGGGTATACGGACTCTGACTATGCAGGCGATGCTATCACCAGGAGGTCGACCACGGGGTACGTGTTCCTCCTTCACGGGGCTGCCATCTCATGGCAGTCCAGGCTGCAGCCGACGGTGGCCCTGAGCACCGCGGAGGCGGAGTATATGGCCGCAGGCGCTGGAGGGAGAGAGGCGTTGTTCCTGCGGAAGCTGCTCCCGACTCTGGACTACGAGCTGACGGGTCCTGTCCAGCTCCGGGGGGATAACCAGGCAGCGTTGTCTCTGATTAAGAATCCGATGGTCTCCGCCCGCAGCAAGCACATCGATGTGCTACACCACTTCGTACAGGAGCGCGCCGCGCGAGGGCAACTGATCTACGGCTATGTTGATACCGCCCTTAACTGGGCCGACCAGCTTACAAAGCCGTTGGCGCAGGAGCGACTAGATGCATGTGTTGCGGGCATGGGCCTGCGACGACTGAACCTGCCTTGAAGTCCATGTTTGGACTGGACAGACTCTTGCGTTTCTGTTGTCTAGCCGGCTCGTGTCGTGCTAGTTGCATTGCCTTGTGTGTGTCGTGTCCCTGATGTGTTTGCGTTAATAATTCGACCCCCTGAAGCTGACCAGTACGGGGAGTGCGTGTCATGAGTCCCCCGAATCGAGTACGGGGAGCATTCTGTGTTTCCTCAATAAATGAGTCCCCTGAAGTTGGATAGTACGGGGAGTGCGTGTCATGAGTCCCTCGAATCGAGTACAGGGCGCCCTGTTTGTGCTCGTTTCTCCCGTGTTTAGGAAGGAGAGCCCGCATGATCATCCACCCTCCGAAATCTGTGTCGAGATGTACGAGGTCACATTTTTGGTGCTTGAGACATTGAAGTGATCCCCATCCGGGGAGCCTTGGTCTCCAGAGCTAGACCCACCTCGGAACGGGGAGTGTTGAAGTACGACTGAGTACTTCTTCCCTCAGTGGGAATTTAGCATGCTTATCACGTGTATGCATACCGGAGCTATCCAGTCCTAATTACTAATCCAGTGTCCAGTCACGTCATCCTGGATACTGATCTAGGCTGTGAGACTGATCCCTATCAGTCTCCTATGAATATGTACTCGGTACGTGTGTACCTCGGGTAAGTTGTCTGTAAATCTCATCACATCAATGGGTTACAAAGGTACGGTGCTTTTCGATGGCTTTGATACGCGTTGGAAACAAGCGCGGTCGCATCCTAGTGTTCGTCCCAAGTTTAAACTTGATTTGAATGATCGCTTTTCGCAGTGCCTTCTTCACATGCACGAAGTGTATGACGAAAGACAACGTAGCAAGCGTATGAGGTTACAATGATTGGTATCTCGTGGGCACTATGCATTGCCACGCGTGGTCTTTCACGTTCCAAGCTCGAAATTCGTTTCAGGCAGTTGCTCAACACTAAACCACAAGCGCATTGTTCTGCAGCACCGATGGCTGCACATTGTGTCTTCTACGGTCGGGACATGCGTGCTATGCCTCAAGTACAATCCATCCTTGCGCACCCGCACGCTGATCCCGGACTTGAAGGGGCTGGATGCGCATAGCACGAGCAAGGGCCACGTCGCAAGTGTCGCACTGTATGCCCGTGACCAGCGCTGGCTTAGGCATCTTGCACTCATGGGGGCCCTCGAAAGCCGCGTGCAGCAGTTGGAGGCACAACTCAACGACGCTCTTGCTACTCAGAACGACTTGCAGGATGCTGAGCGCGTGGCCTTGCGCTCGGGGAGCTTATTCGATTCAACAGCTTTAGGCCATGCAACAACTCAGGCGCACATCGCGGGCGAGGCTTGAACGCAAACCGCGCTGTGTTGGTCTTCACGCTGGCAGCCCAAGATCCAGAAATGTCCCTAGCGTACCCCTCTCCTGAACATCTGCAGCAAATCAACGACTGCCTTGCAAGTGCTGCTACCAAGGCTTCAACGGTCCGAGACCTCCTCGGCGGCAGCGTTGACTCGCTCGGCGTACGCTTGGCCGTCAATGAGGTGCAGTTCATCCTTCACGGTCTGAAGGCTTTGTTTCCAAAAGACGACTCTGCCGTACGGTGCTGCTTCACATGCTTAGGGTTGCTCAAGCGCGGCCGACCGATACTGGAGTACGAAGGCGCGACGCAGACCGCAATTGCTCTTGGCGCCTTGCCCGCCGACAGCCTTTACTGCAATGACGACTTCGCATGGCGCTTTGCGGAGATTGCCAACCTTGTCATCGTGCAGGTAGGATTCTTACTTACGTGAGCTTTGTTGCATGGACTGGAAGTTTGTCAGTTGTACTGAAGCCGCACAATTAGGCGCGAGTCAGCTCTGGCTGAGTCGCCCGTTGTCAACGCCGCCTCTTTTGGGCTGACGTATTGCTTTTCTTTTTACTAGAGCCGCGCTGAGGGCATGCACGGGCTAATGCCGGGACACACCCAGCGACCTTAAGCTTGACAATGCCTTTGCGTTGCCGTCTGTGAACTTGGCACTCAAAGCATGCTTTGACTTCAACCGCTTGCATGCAGGAGCTGCGCAAAATCATCGCCACTTCACCTGTCCTCTCCCTTTCCATCGATGAGAGCTCCAACGTCAGTCATCAAGAGATCAGCAGCATCTGCATCTGCACGTTGGAAAGCGTCGCAGGCGTCACCTCACGTGTGTGCCACGTCCTCAAGATGCACCAGTTGCCAGGTGCCATTGCCACTGCCCCCGCCTTGCTGCAGGCCTTGATGTGCGTCTTATGCGGCGACCCAAGCTCGAAAGCTCCCCATGACGGAACGGACCATCATGTCGCTGGCCTTAGTGAAGAACAACTTGCCTTCAAGCTTGTGGCAGCTGGTGGGGACGGTGCTTCAGTCATTCAAGGCTGCAACAATGGCTTGCTGCCACGGCTTGTTCGTGACCACGCGCCGTACGCCATGCCTTACTGGTGTCCAGGTCACCGCGTGAATCTAGGTGCGCAGGATTTAAACGCTCATCCCGCCATCGTCGCTGTGATGCAACTCATGTGCGACATTGCCTCCGACATGCGGGGATCGCCGAAGCGCCTGGAGGCTCTTCGTGAGTACCAAGCCATGGGCGATGTGAAGACGATCGCAGTCCTGCGGCCATCAAGCACGCGGTGGTTGTCAGCTTTGAGGGTCATCACAGCCTCTTTGAAACAGTGGTCTGCACTTGCTGCGGCATACATAAACAGAGGTGAGGGTGACGGCGAGGCAAAAAGCCTTGGCATCTTTGATCGGCTGATGGATGCGCGGATCATTTTGCGGGCGCTGTGCCTTGTGGACATTCTCAGCATCTTGAACAACTTTATCAAGGGCTTGCAGGGTGCAAACAGCGGGCCTGCTGATATTCCGCGCTTGCACAAGCTGGCTGTCTGTCAATTGCGCCAGGTCTGCTTGTCCACAGATCCCGACACAGACGAGGAACAGCCTTCTTTGACGCCAGCAGCTCTTCGTGTCGTCAACGGCTCCCAGAGCGCTCTGCTGATGATCAAGGTTGCCAGCCGCCGACTTGGATGAGGTGGGCGGTGATGTGATGTTTATTCCTTACGCAGTGGGTACTCCCCATGCGAACGACTTCATGCTGCATCACCACCTTGCCACTGGCCGTCGCGGCCGTCCTGCTCGAGTGCCACTCCGCCATGCCGAGGTACAGGATTTGCAAGATGCTGTTGCGGAGGAGATGCACGGTTTGGCAACCTCGGCCATCGCAGCCTTGTCAGAGCGCTTTCCGAACAACTCATATCTGGCTCACCTCGAGTTCTTGCAGCCTAACTATTGGGAGCTGGACCAGCTTGACATGCGCAAGACGATCGCAGCCAAAGCAGAGCAGGTCAACACGGTAGCTCTTCACAATGCCTTGGTGGCCTTGATCGAGAAGTACGACGAGTCTATGAAGATCGTGAAAAGGAGCGGCGACCGAGTTCAGGTGCCTCCGCTTTTGCCGCCACTGCACTAGGACGATAACGGGGTGGACGCGGCGCTGCTGGTGGAGATCGCTGCCATGGTTGCCAGGGTTGCTGCCTGGCCCATCATCCCCCAACGTAAGACCGAGAAGTTGACCGAAGGGGGCACGCGCACTTTGGTGGTCTTACGGCTTGCCACTTGGCAAGAGTTTTGGGGCACCGTTGTTGACGATGCAGCGTTTGTGCTGGCTGCACCCCGAGTGGCGAAGCTCTTGCGCATCATCATCGTTCAGTGTCATGGCGGAATTGACAACGCTCATTCTCTGGCATGAGTTTCATCCACAGTGACGCTAGAAATAGCTTTAAAAAACAAGCACATGAATGCTGCCTTGCGTGCTTGGTCCGAGAAGGACTAAATGTTGGCAGACGACCGTCTCTTTCCCCAAATGTGGGGCATGTTCAAGGCCAGCGGCCTTCCCCGTTAATGTTAGGAAGCTTGTAGCATGTGTGCGCACTTCAATTGAGGTGGCTAGAACAGTGTACTTGGCTATGATGTCGCTTTTGCAAATGCCAACCATTGCTCCATGTGTGCGGTGAAGGAGGGTGCTTGAACATGAGGTTTGTGCCATAAGGGGTTGGACCCCCATTTTGCCGATGCAATAAATAAGGCAGGGGTGGGACCCTTGTTTTCCTGGAAAAATAAATAATTTGCTCCGGAAGAATAACCCCCAAAATGAATAATTATTTAATTAGAAAGGGGGTCGAAGGGGGTTACTTCCCTTTCTGGCGAAGCGCTGAGCCACAGCTGATCACTAGCTGATCTCGCGCCTAAATGGAGGGATGCATCTTTCACTTAAGTACAATTGGTGCTGATGGCTGTTAATTGAAATGACGATGATGCGTTTGCCGCCCAGGTGGCCAAATTCATCGCCAGCACTGTAACTGCGTGTTCCATTTTGAAGTCGAGCTGCAACCTCTTGAACGTTCAGATCTAGGGATTGGAAATACAAAGGGGACCGTTCTCCCATGCGCGATTAATCTCGCAACATGCGATAGAATCGGTCCGGACATCTGCGCTGAGGCAGGTTGGTCAAGATCATTCCTAGACTCGATCATCCCCCGAATCCAGAACCCAAACCCAAATGACTACTGCCTTCACTTTTATAGCCACTCCTTCCCTCTGGTAATTGTTCTGCTTCGCCTGAAGAACAAAGGCAGTAGAACTCAGACCGTCCCTCCTGCCACCCACAAACTGATAGACCACAGCGCCGGCGGGTGTGCTAACCATACATCAATGTGCCAGTAGCGCATCGCTAGATAAAAGTGCGTGACAAATCTGAATTGCTCATGCTACTCAGACTCGTGCTCAACAAGCACAGGCTGTGCCTCAGCTCAGCGTCACCCAAATCCGCATGCTCGCACATGAATGACTCATACGGTATGATGACTCAAACGCACAAATCCTGCTGATACACTCAATATGCTCCGCATATTACGTGGCAATCCTTTGCACATGGTCCCAAAGCTATCAATCAGTCAATCAGTGGGCACCAGTGGGCGCCACGTGGTGCCAGCGGGACTGTCTTGAAAGCCAATCCCCTGGCTTGCATACTGCACGCGAAGAGCATCAGCGCGCTCAAAGTCCTTTGCTGCTCGAGCTTCCGCACGACTGGCAATAGCAGCCACGATGTCCTCCTCGGTCAGTCCAGCCCGTACCAAAGCCGTTGCGCGTAGCTCGCACAAAAGCTCATCGGAACGGGTAACATCGATGCCCAGCAAGCGCATGGTATTGCACACAAGCGCAGTGAAATCAGCCAGCTTATGAATGCGGTCTTTGGCCTGCAATACAGAGAAACACGTGTCAGCAAACTGCACGACATCGCCCCGATTATTCCTTGCCAAACGCACGACCTATTGATGAAATATCCACGCACAAGGGCCCCAGCTTTCATGAGAGTGTTTTCGGCAGATTTCTTCAGCACCCAGCTTTCAAAAGGGTCCAGCTTACATATCCGCATACATTTGAGAACTTGTTTGTGGCACCGTCCAATGATGGATCACGCGTGTGTGAGGAGTCAGTCAAGTGCTGCCCTGTAGTGAAGCGCCCAACCCATAGACACCGGATGTGCACGTAATACATGGCACGCGCGCACCTTCTTACCAGCCCTGGTGAACATGAGGTCGTTCATGGCTTTCAGAGGCTCTGACAGGCATGCTACTGCCATGGGGGTGTTGAGATCGTCCAATAGTGCTGCATTGACAGCTGACCAGGCATCCCCTTCTTGACCAGCATTGCTGCCAAGGCGCAAGTCCCCTTCACACCTTCCTAATAGCACTTGGCCTTGCCCATCTGCAGTTCACAACGCGATGCTTGAATGTTCTTGTTGGTGCACATGTGCGAACTCAGCACTCAAAAGCATCGGTAGGTTTCCAAATCATGGTCGCCAAGTTTGCCGATCTGGCTATGCGCACCATGCAAAGAGCAACAGAAATCCATTTATCTGATTGTAGAATAATGCCCCTGGGCATGTGAGGTCAAGACCTGACTAGCCCCAGACTTTCCCATGTCATCCCTGCCCATGATGATGATGTATCTTTTCAACACTACCGCAGCCACATGGACGTTGGCAAAGAACTACATGGGAATTCCCCAGCCCATCCCGGGAAGAAACCAGTGTATTGTGTCCAAAGTGATTTGCGACCTGTCATGGCACCATTGCTTGGTCAACGGCTCCAAATGATCCAACTATCACGTGCGGTTTAATGCAACGGCATCCTCGCAAAGATGCAGCTCACTAGAAGGCAGTGCTGCGCCAAAATGGGGTTCATCCCCACAGTTCTGTCCCAGAAAAGCATGCATTACCAGGGATCTGGACCTGCAATGACACTATCTGGCAAACGTCCGCTTGAAGGGTGACCACGCACGCAGTAGGGTGAGTGAGTCAAGAGGTAGACTCTGTTGCCAATGGTCAATTGGAATCAGCAGTTGGTGGTAGGCAATGCGGGCATGCAGACTGCAAGCAAGCCAAGGGGTACAGGTTATGCCATGGCTGACCCACAACAGGAAGCGGAAGCTAACCAGCATCAATGATGGTCATCGCACTCTGCAGGGTTTCGGCGATATAGTACAGGCGGTCGGATGCCTCGTCAAGAGAGCATTGTGTATAATTGACGGGCTGCCTATATTGCGTGTTGACAAGAAACCATCGGAGTGCCATGGGGTGGTAC
>NW_028323550.1:0-41195 GCF_984573655.1 Nuphar pumila | reverse complement strand
AACATACCACGCCGGAGTAAGGTTCTGTAGTTCAAAAATGTCTCTGCTCAAGATAAATGATCTCCCTGCCGATGAGAAGCCTGATTGGCTCCAATATCGCGGAGGCTACTCACAGGCCTTGTGGTTTGCATCAAGGCTTTACGAATTTAACGGAAAAAGGCCTCGATTGCAAAACTTTCCCATGACTCTGTAACAAAGCCATGATAGACTGGAAGATTCAGGAAAAGATGTGTAACGCATCACTTATATCTACTGTATGCCATGCGCTGACAGTACAGTCTGTCCGGTCGGTCGTCCAGGCACTGGTGACCCCTGTGACCATGATTCACGAGCAGACACACCCCCGGGCACAATTTGAGAAGGAAATTGTACGAGGCAGGGAAGAAATCGTGTCAACTGCTATCTAGCGTGTAGGAACTCAACATCGTTGTTTGAAAAAGCACCTAGCTTGCCTTGCACCGGACAGGTGGTGTTATATACATTTGCGATGGAAAAGCGTTGTACCGAAAAGGAGAATTAGCGCACCGCAACGAAGAGAGATCTGATACGCTTTTACAAATGAAAGTTGAAAGCGATACCGTACGCGTTTAGTGCGAAATTGGGGGTCAAGAAAGGTGCTAGCAAGAAGGTACGGGTCCGTACGACGGCAGAACGCTTACACTCGCAACAAAGGCAGAAGATGCGCGTCTGCAGATGCAGAATGGAAAGGCATCTGCTAACACACGATCTCAACAAGGGACTTGGAGATTATTATTAGGCTTTAGGCAGCGCTGCAGCGCTGCGACAGCTGTCAGGGTTCACCTATCTTCGGATCGAATATTGGCTCGACCCCGAACCCAAGGCTCGGCTCAAACAATACTCACTTGCGCTCAAACTTGAACGCGGTTTTCTCGTGCATTTTCCGAGTACCCATAGCGCATCTTTGTTCGGTCGATGGTCTTCGGGACTCTATTTCGTGTGTAAGTTTGGTATATCAGTTGCTAGCACGCTTGTGTGAGCTGAGCAAAGAGCAATGTTTGGCACGCGTGTACGTGCGTTTCATTTCATTCGTTGTTTGCAGCGCATTGTCTGACGTTTTGCATATTCTCGGCCCGTGCGATTTTACAAGCGAAGCATTTACACAAACTATCAGCCGCATTGCCTGTGGCTGATTCCATTTTAGTGCGCTTCCGGATCGTTGGTGTCCTGCAACTTGGTGTGCGAGTTACAAGGTTGTGAATCTGTTGTCGTGCTTCTATTGGTTACATACGTAACACCTTGATTGCAAGATGCGCGAACAGTACTTTGCGGGCACTGTGATGTTATATGTTGATGAGGGAGGGTCTCCTGAAGCCTGGTGACAGCTCCACCTCATATGCTATACGGGTAATTGCAGTGCCATCCGTCTTGCGTGTATGCATTCTGCTGTTTCCACCTCCGATGTTGCACCAAGCGTGGAGGGGCCAGTGGTATCTGCGCATCGGAGTGGGAGCACATGGGGCAGGTTGTAGACATGAACCAGCCATGGCCATGGTATTCCAGTAGGTGGACAGGTGGCTTCCAATGTAGCTTCAGGTACGCATCAATTTGCCGTCTGGACTAGGTGAGAATCCTGTCTGATGTGCTGATAATGGGAGGTGGTATAGCGTGATGTCCGATCAGCATTGTTTTCACAATCGGCTCAAGAAAGGTAGAGGCAAAGGGGATGTGGGGTTGGGTTACCGCTTCTCCGGCGCTGCTAGAGGTCAACCAGACAATGGCAATCTGCAGGAAAGATAGGAATGGGATGTGGCTACGTCTCAGTTTGCCTTCTTCGGCAGCATCCGTGTGACGTATGTATGACTGACTGGCGCCACAACCAAAGCAAACCATCGCCATTCGCTGCACAGAATTTCCGGGGAGCGCAAGGGAGACGGTGGCAATGTATGTGTGCAGAATCATCGCCCCTTCACTGTACGCGTACCTGGCCTCCATTATGCCTGCTCTGGCATTCGTTGAGCAGCCTCCAAGTGCCACTTCAACGGCACGCAGGTGCTGGATCACGTCGTACGTCGTTTCCGTGCGACCTTGGCAGCATCCTCACCGCCATTCTCTTCCTGTAAGGGCTCTGCTGTGTTGACATCCTGCTGAAGACCCGCCCAAAAGGATGTCCTAGCCAGACTATAGGTCATTCGAAATAGAAGGCACAAAGTGCTCAAAAAGATGTGTGGGATGGCCCTAGCTAGAACACCCTATACGCACACTACATAATCATTCACCATTGTCATAATCATGCCCTTCCAGCGTTCGTCGCAAACTTGTGCTGTTCACGCTCACAAAACTGGACCCCTGCACATCAGTGCTTACCTAACAGAAGCTGTGCGCACTGTGCAGGCCAGCGCTGTGTTGTAGTGCCCTCATGGAGGTCACAGCGCTGCATCAGTTCTTGCCCACCTCTGATAGCTGTGAAAGCTCAGCCCTGGCGCGCGGCCGGCCAGCAGCGCCCCGAAACCTCAAGAGCGGATATGTGTAATCGCTTTGACTGACAGGGCATTCGCTGCAGGGCCGTGCCGTGCAGTGCGCTAGATCACGTCTTTTCCGTTCGACATCTTCGGAACGCTCATCACCATTCTCTTTCTCCAAGAAGCCATCGTGGGCGTCGCCGACCAGTTCGGCGAGCTGGCGCCCTGCAACATCGCTCAATACTCCCTCGCGCCGCCCTCAGATGGCATATGCCTGCTGTGCATTGACTCCGCAAACATGGCAAACGGGCTGTGGGCTGCCATGATGCCATTGGGACGTTGGCCAATGCGCTCTCGTGCACATGGCATGTTCCGGTCTTACTTCCGGGTGTGTGGCCCTTGTGTGTGCGATGTGCGGTTTGCCGGCCCAGGTACCCTAGGTTGGGGATCTGCTTGTCCAACCACCTGCCAAGCTGTGTGCAGGCTCTGCCACATGCTGTGCTGGCATTGCAAGGGCTTGGGTTCAGTGCTTGTCCCTGTCGATGGAGTGAACCCCCCAAATCGGGAATGCCTGTTGGCACAGTTGACACAGCCAGGACGGTGACTTGTGCAGGGCTTGTGCGCGGCTTTCTCACCGATGGCGTTCCTCTCGCAGTAGTTGTCTGGTCGGGTGCGTGCTACATCGTCCTGCACTTCGCTCAAGGCAACCGTCTGAGCATCCCGACATTTGGGAGCACATTGGACCTGGGTCATGCTGGGCTCCATGCAGGACGTCCAGGGCAGCGAAGATGCACTGTCAATCACTCCTGCTGATGTATTTACACTCGTGCTGTACTTTGACCTCGCACATCGCCCAGCACGCCGACTTCAAGCTCCTTCGGCCACCCGCTTACCACTGGGACCTCTTGTTGTTGGGCATCTTGTCACTGGCCTGCGGCCTGATCGCATGCCACTTTTCAACGGCGTCATCAGGTTGGTGCCCATCGAGGTCAGCAGCAGCTGGCAGTTTGCTATTCCGACGGTTCGATTCCATGTTGCACGGTTTGTTGACGCCAGCTGGTGACGTCTGGTGATGTCCTGCTTGTCCAGTTGCCTTACAACATTCTGTTTGGACATCTGCTTTTCCCGATTCTGGTTTGTCTGTTGCTCAGGTTTGATACTGCAGCAAACGTCGACTGTAAAATGGCAAGGGCCCTTGCGACTCAGCGTCGTCCGTTGCTGTAGGCGCCCATGCACACTAGCTGTCTCAAGGACCTGCAGAGTGAAATCCTCAAATCAGAGGCGGCCTGCACCTACCTCAGCGCCAACGCCTCACAGAGCACCCCTGCCTCAAATCACGCTGATACTCGCAGCGTACTCGCAGCGGAAGCGGCGCCTCCGGCAATCGTTTGGGAGCAGCGACTGACCAATTTTATCCAATCGTTGCTTGTGGCCCCCCTGTTCCGTTGCATCCCCAAGTCCGTGGTGTCTGGCTACTTTGCGTACATGGCTTTTGAATCTATACAAGAAAACGCGCTGTGGCAGCGCGTCACCCTCGTCCGTTAAGGACACCGCCTCCAAGTGCGTGCTTGCATGAATAGCTTCTCTGCAGTATCGCCTGATCCTGGGGTGCCCTCCTCTGATCGGAAGACGCACCGAATCAGTCCACACCTCATGCTCTCATCCTGCTCGCGTTGCTGGGTCCATGCCGGATGTGAACTGCTATTTAGTCGATTGAACTGTTTTTGCAATGCAGACATCGCGTCAACTGCATGTACCGTGTCACCCGGCAGCATTTCTGTTTGTACAAGGTGCTAGAGTTGGGCTTGCCTTCAATGCGGCAACATGAGTGTGTGTTTGCACAGGCATGGCAGAAGCGTGACACGCCCGCCAGCTAGCATGCCGTCCAGTTGTTCACGGCATGTGAAGTGGTGAGCCTGCTGGCGGTTTCGGGGGGGACATGGGCAGGCGCCACGGGCATCACATTCCTTGTTTTCATCTTGCTGCTCATTCCAGTGAGCTTCTGGCCGCTGCCTTGCACGTGCAAAGCCTTGGACTTGAGCCTGCTGCGTGAGCCGCCTGCCTGCGTACCGTAGTATATCCAATCACACAGAGAAACAGAATCCTCTTAATATATCAGTCATTTGGTTGGTCACGCGTAACGCTGGGACTGTCAATTATTTGAATCGCACAATGAAATAGGAAACGCTTAATGTTTGCGGGAAACTACTTCCAAATCGACGGACGAATATGAAATGTCACGCGTGACGTTGTCCATAATTTTCAAGGCGCCTGCGGCACTTTGTGTACACCGGCCCATGCTTAGACCACCACAAATCAGGATGACGGCTGTTGAGAAGCTGTCATCGATGAGCGAGCTGTTGCGCACTTGAAATCTGTTGCAATGTTAAGCAGGGCAACCCTGTACCTTACTTCCGAAGAAAGATCCCCTGCGCCATTGCTTCATCCGAAACAAGGGATAATTGAATGTACTGTGGTAGCCTGTCAGCCCATCTCAGTCGCCTCATGTTCCAACCGTTTGTGGCTGTACTTGAGTGCTTGACTTCATAGTAGCATCCGCTTAGTGATGTATCTGTGATTCGGCTCTGCAGGCGTCTGCTAGGGCGCTGCGCGGGCTTGTCTCGAGCAGCCCCTCTAGTTGCTTTCGCTGCGTTGTGCCTGCAGTGTTTTATGTATGGCTCTGACTTGAGCAGCTACCGTCCCTCCCGCCCTCATTGGTGATGGGTGTGGACGTCACAAAGTCTGACAACTTTGTTACGAAGGCCATTTCAATCACAGCAAGCGGCTAGCAGGGGTGTGGTCCAGCCTAAGTGAGGTAAGATTCCATGACTTGAGAAGCTTCCAGCATCGTGTGCTGGATACTACTGCCAAAGCTGTGTCTTCCCCTCTGTTTATAAATAGTGGCAGATATGATATCCTATCTGCGACTAATTATAAAGCCCCCGTCAAAGACGGCGTCATTGCGTGCAACAGCACGGCCGCATGCCATTCGCAAAGATAGTACAGGAGAAGAACTATCCGAACATGGTCACAGCTGTTCAGCGGTAAGTCCGGGGGCGCCGCAGGCGACGTAGTCCATGACCTTGAGCCCTACCGTACTATATTTCATTACACAGAGAAGCAGAATCATCAAAGCTCTACCGTACTATATTCCGTTACACAGAGGAGAAACCACCACCGCCGCAATAACCACCAAGACATACGCGTTCGAAAATTCAAAGCCAAAAACGGCCGCACAACAGCACAGAACTACCATACTCAAGGGGCACCAGAACGAATGTGGCACAACCGACTTGGCTGGGAGTCAAGTACGGTTGCGCGCAAAGGCGAAGTATGGCAGAACCATGCTCCGCCAACCGTTCTCAGCGATGCGCTCCTCGCGAGGCAGTCTCCAGAGCGCCGTCAAGGAAGGGAAAAAACCAAGGCAAGGAGGGTGGAAAACAGAAAGGGAAAACCAAGATCATCACCGGACTTTCACCGTATTCACTTGGTAAAAAACCCTGGGATAAAACCACCCTCCCGCCAAGGAAAAAACCTTTGTCTTCAACCGCAACGCCAAACCTGCACATCGCCCTACCGTACTATATTTCATTACACAGAGAAGCAGAATCATCAAAGCTCACCGTACTATATTTCATTACACAAAGAAGCAGAATCATCAAGCTCACCGTACTATATTCCATTGCACAGAGAAGCAGAATCATCAAAGCTCAAGCTGTACCAGTAAACCAACAAAGCTCACCGTACTATATTTCATTACACAGAGAAGCATAATCATCAAAGCTAGAGCTGTACTAGTAACCCACAACACACCGTACTATATTTCATTACACAGAGAAGCAGAATCATCAAAGCTCAAGCTGTACCAGTAAACCAACACACACTCGGAAAGGTACAAAGACCACTCAGGGAATATCAGCAATTGGAACTAGCAGGCCCTCTTCGAAAGCTCCACCAGCCGAGGTCGCAAAAACTCCTAGGCCGCTTCTGTACATGAATCCATTCCCCCTGCACAAAGAGACACTGAGCTCACGCAATGCACTCTCAACAAAATCGCCCTTGAGCACGACGCCCGCGGCACTCGCAGCAATGGCCAGGGTGTTGAGCAGCTCAGTTGCCGGCTTTCCTAGTCGGCCGTAGGACTCGTGCGACAATGGGACAAAGGTGTAGCCGTTGGGGTCAGCGGTCTGGTACTTCAAGCGCTTTTGCTGGTCGCGCGCAGCTGCCGCGCCGCCCGCCGTGTGAGCAGCCTGTAGATGGGAGGCCGCTGCTGGATGCACCACTGAGACGTCGAGAACGGCGAGCCCATCTGCCAACACGGCAAGAATGTCTCCGCGTGCTTGATCCTGAGCTGCGATGCCGGCACCTTGAAAGCCAGGCAGTGTGCGAAGAAGCGGCTCCACTGACGTGGCAACCCCCGCGCGGTGAGCAATGCGGCGCCAAGTCCCGATGAGAATATTGTGGCGCAACATCACTGCTCCCGCGAGAGAGCGGCAAGTCATGGCGTGGTCAGTGTCACCTGCATGCATATAGCGTCCGCAACGGCACTGTAAGCCTGGGGTATGGGTGGGCAGCAGCGTCAAACCGAGGCGGTGGCGCATGGAGCTGATGAAGTCGGGGTCCGTAAGTTGCAGCGCCCTTGCCGTGGGGAGGGTGTCCAGCCAAATGGAAGCTGGGCGGCAGGCGCAGCTGTGCATACGGGCAATGTTACGTAGGCCGTCATCGGTGTCGGCGTCAAAATACGCAAGGAGGTCGGCGTGTTTGCGCTCAGCCACGAAGCGGGCAAATGTCCTTTGGACGGCAGGTAGGACGTCATCGATTGTCTCCTGAGTGACAGCGATCGCTTCGGGGGGCCCTAAGTTGTGGGGCGGGTCCGGGTATCCGGCCGGGTGCGAGGCCTGCGGGTTACCCGCTGCGGGTGTATTTTCGGCTCGCGGGTAACCCGCCAGTTTCAGGAAGTATTGACCGCGAGCCAGCCTGTACGGCTCGACGCGAGCGAGCTACTGGGGGCGTTGCCCAGAGGTGCCCCCAATAGCATGCAACTCAATGAATACAGTACAACCGTTGCCTGTTACTCGGCCTTGATTTGATTTAGCTGTTGGAGCGGCATGACGGAAATCGCGACAGGGTTGATGATTCATACAACACTGCGTGCAATAACAGGGCAAACGATGACAATTTAGAGGTATTACACTAGACATCCCACACATGCTCTACAGACTCCTCCTCATCATCAGATTCAACATCCTCTGCGTCGTCAGCGTCAGAAGTGCACAGCTTGTTGATCCACTCAGCCTCAGATGCCTCTAGCATCGCAACTGTCTTCTCACCGATGCGAGCAGCAATGCGCGAGTTGGCATAGCAGAAAAGCATTTTCTCCAGCTTCTCAGTACCGAGCAGGGTGCGCTTGTTGCCCATGATATGCTTTAACGCCTTTGCATATGTTGTTCAGCCAATGTCGGGTCGTCCAACACATTTCAAATTACGATTTGAATATTTCGCGCCATATGCCAGACGCTCGCGCGGAAAGGGCAGTTTGCGGGTGCACCCGCGCGAGTGCGAAGCTCGCGGGTTACCCGCGACGGGTATATTTTCGGCTCGCGGATACCCGCCAACAACATAGGGGGGGCCACAGCGAGTGTTCCGCCCCGGCTGCGTGTAGCGCTTGCCAGTCTTGTTGGAGGTTTGGTGCGTTGGGACCTGCAAAAGGGCGAAATTTCTGCGGGCCATCTCGCATGGTGGTTTCTGTCATGGCTGCCGCGGACAAAAAGGAGGCTTTGGCTTCTGACTCGCCGGTGGCGCGGATGCCCATGCCCCCGAGGCAAAGCGGGAGTGTCAGTTGCCCAGCGCGCACATCGGCCTGCTCCGGGCGCTGCATGATGCTGAAGGTGGCTTGGGCGGCGCGCTCCTCGACATGTCGAGTTGCGGCGTTGACAAGGTGCCAGGGAATGACTCGCGGTGGGTGATTTGCGCGGATTTACTAAGCAGGAGGAACTTATCTTGGGCGGGTAGGGGGGTGTGGAGCCTGTTGTCGATGCTTTTGCAGATGCCATCGGCCCTCGAGTTTGCGTAGGCTTGAACGTACTATATTTCATTACACAGAGAAGCAGAATCATCAAAGCTCGAGCTGTACCAGTAAACCAACACACACTCGTAAAGGTACAAAGAACGTACTATATTTCATTACACAGAGAAGCAGAATCATCAAAGCTCGACCTGTACCAGGAAACCAACACACACTCGGAAAGGTACAAAGACCCCTCAGGGAATATCAGCAATTGGAACTAGCAGGCCCTCTTCGAAAGCTCCACCAGCCAAGGTCGTAAAAACTCCTAGGCCGCTTCTGTACATGAATCCATTCCCCCTATTAGACATTCGGAGAGCCACGCGTCACGCTGGGCAAAAGTTCCTTACCGTGTCGACAATTGTATTGTGTCACGCGTCACGCATGCCAAAACATTTTCCCTACGGACGGAGAAATAATAAATGTCACGCGTGACGCTGACCCAAAAACATTTCCAAGGTGTCTGCGGCACCCTGTACCCTCGCCTACTCATGGCACGCTGCATATGCAAGCCAGGATGAAAACTGTCATGAATGTAAGCATATAATAGCCTACCGAACTTGCGGAACTCACCATTGTTTCAACATGCGCTGTCACGTACCGTCTGCCCCGTCTGGGGCCGGTTCAGGCAACCAAAGGCAGTCATTGCTGTGTTTCAAGAAGGTGAAGGACATGACAGCTGTTGAACAAGCCGCACATGATGAGAAAGAATGGAATCGCATTGATGATTACCTGTTTCAGAAACTGGAGAAAGAAGCAGCGCCCCTGGTAGATGTTAGTGACGTTGAAACAGGTGATTGCGCCGTGGTGACTGACCCCGATCTAGACAGAAAGAGAATCTTAGCCGCTGCACGCCAAAGGACTTGCCGAGAAAGGAAGAAAGCTCGGTCGTCCCAGGATGCACCAGCCCGCCTCATCGATGATGGCATCGATAGGGTTCAGCTGCCAAGTGACACCACTGACGAACAACCCCCCAAGCGCCGTCGTGGCAGGCCTCAGGCTTCCAATATGGGGGTGATGATAACCGTACCTTGCTTGCACACGGGGTATGACGATACATTTGAGCATGATTGCACCTGAACTCTTGCAATGGCAAATGCTTGCTCATCACAAATGTACCTCCAAAAATTTTTCGCCTGCGGCGCTGCTGATTTCAATCTCCTTACTGACGGAGTAATAATGAATTTGACACGTGCCCTCGTTGTCGGCGTACGTTCAGTGGTCGTACAGCGCCCCTACGAACCTGCATGTTATTGGAGGGTGCGCCAATGGGGGTGCGCCAAGGCGACACATTTGGCATGCTGCTCTTTGCCCTTGTGTTGCAACAGATTCTGGAGCGCACCTCAGCAGCGGCGCCCACCGTCGCCACAATGGCGATCGCCGATGACATCAGCTTGGTTGGCAAAGTGGACGCACTGCGTGCCGCGTTTCTCGCGCTCACAGGGGCGCAAGGGGTTGCGAGCGTTGGCTTGCGTGTGCAGCCGCTCAAGTGTGCGCTCACCGCGGGCCCCTCGCCAGCAGTTGCGGCGCTGGCGGCAGACCTGGGCATCATGCATTGCCCGGAGGGAATCACGGTATGCGGCACGCCGATCGGCACGGACAGGTACGAGGCAGCGACCATGGACGCCCACGCGGACTCCGTTATCGCACAGATTCACAAACTCAGGGCCTTGCCGGTCAGTCTTCAGGCACACTTTGCCTTGCTCCGATCCTCCCTGTCCCTTCGCATGGCGCACCTCATGCGCACGGTGCCGTGGGGCTCCCTGCAACACAGCGTTGCGCGAGTGGAGGAAGCCATTACAGCGGCCGCTGTTGCGCTTTTTCAGGTGCCTGTAACTGGAGCGCGGTCGGTGAGTGCGATTCAACAGCTCAAACTCCCCTTGCGGCACGGCGGATTTGGGCTGCGCGACGCAACGTCGCTTGTCGCAGACGCGGCGCTGGTGGCGGGGGCCTCCAAAGCGCAAGCGGTTATGAAGGAAGGCCCGGATGCATGCAAGCCTTTCTCGAGCGTGACAAGGCCGGGGTTGTTGACCGCTTGGCAACGTGTCTTTGATGATGCATCCGAGGCATGCAAATGGGACCAGAGCGCGAGTGACCTGCCAACCGAGTTTATTGAAGCGGAGCTGCCCGGGGTTCAGAAATCCGTGTCACGCCTCGTTGGCGATCGCTTGGGCGCGGCCTTCCTCGAAGCTTGTGACACTACCACCGCAGATGGTCGGCGCGCGGCGGCGCGTCTCCGCAGCGCGTCCTGTGGACCTGCATCGGCATGGTTGACTGCGCTGCCAACCGCGCCCACTTTGCGCCTTCGCAATGGAGAATTCTTTGCAGCGGGGCGTCACCTGCTCGGTCTAGGGGTGACAACGGCGGTGGATGTTCCGCCTTGCCACTGCACCGCCGGCGACTCCACGACGCCGGACCACGCTCTCTCGTGCAACCGCAATGCAGGTGAGGCATCGATGCGCCATAACTACTGGGTTTCGGCCTGGCGCCATGCCATCCACCGTGCGGGCTGCGCGTCTAGCGTGGAACCGCAATACAGCAGCCTTGCAGCTGCGGGGGCGCAGGGGGCTGCTGGTCTTCGTCGCGGGGATATTTTGACTGTCTGGCCTGACGGCCGCGTCCGCGTCATGGACTGCGTTGTTACGCACCCGGTGGCCGCGTCCTTTGTTCGCGATGCCGCAAAGGTTGCCGGATCCGCGGTAGCGAAGGCGGAGCTGCGGAAGCAACGAGCCTTCAAGGAGTTTGGGGAGGGCTCCGCTTACGACTTCATCCCACTCGCCGTGGAGTCGTTTGGCCGCATGGGCTCCGCCGCCTCGCGTTTCGTTTCGGAGCTTGGCGACTTGGCGGCAGGGGGGGGGAACCGGGTGTCCAAGGCCGCCTTCGTACGTGGCGTCCGCCGGGAGCTCAGCTGTGCTTTGTGCAAGGGCAACGCGCGCATGTACTACAAGTCCCTCTCTCGTATCGCCGTGAACGTCGGCTCGGACTTCCATGCAGGGTGTGATGCACCGCAGAAGATCCCGGCGTGGCTTAGGTTGCTGGTTTTCTTGTGTGTTTTGTCTTTGTTTGTGTCATTGTTTTCAGTGTTAGTTTCTGTGTTTTTTCCTGTTTTGCCAGCCCTGTCGCTTGTAACAACAAACATGAATGTGACATGTCACGTTTGAGCGATTTCTCCTAAAAGTCGGATAAATAATAAATGTGACACGTCACGCTCCGAAAAAAAGTTCCAAATGTCTAATATAGTACGGATTGTTGGAACGTGAAACTTCAACACAGATGGCCTCTCGGATGGCTACTGCTCGGAGTTAGGCGATGGCATCGATCCCGAGGCTGACGCCATGGCTACCCTGTCCGGAGGGGTGGCCCGCTCCGCCGCTTACTTCCGGCTGCCTTGTGGAGACTACCCGCCTGATCGCGACCCGGACCATGAGGCCCTTGCTGATGTGCTAGGCCTCCTGATGGCGGATGTCGTGCGTTTTGCGGCAGCCACCGCGGATGGTGCATCAGCCATCGTCGTTGGCATGGGCTCGCTCACCACTCCCGTTTCCGCCTCCGTCTCTTCGCCTGCCGCCCTGGCCGCTGCCCGGCTTCCTGACGCAGCTGCCAATCGGCCCCGCTTGCTCTCCCGCCGCGTCTGGGCCTCCCTAGATCACCCCCCGCATCGGAGCCGGACTCGGAGTCCGTTTCGGAATCGGACATGGATTTGGATTTCGCCTCCACGTGCACCTTGAGCGCCCCGCTCACCTTGGGGCCACGGGATTTGCCCAGCTACGTACCCTCCTTGCACATGCTCCTTGCTCGCTTGAACTGCTCTTCCTTCTTCTTGCCGCTGTCGCCCCCTCTAGTCGCTGCGCTCTGGTGGCGCCCGCTGCTCTTATGGCTCTTGCGGTTCTTGTGGCCTGTGTTGCCCATGTGGTTCTTGCAGCTCTTGCGGCTCAAACGTGACCCCTGCGGCTCCCGTGGCTCTTGCGACCCCTGCGGCTCTCGCGGCCTCTCGTCCTTTTGTTGGCGGTGACACGCCCGCTTGCCGCCGACAGTTCGCTTTTTTCTGTGTTACCGGTTACTCTTTGGGCGGTGTGCAGGTTTGGCGTTGAAGACAAAGGTTTTTTCCTTGGCGGGAGGGTGGTTTTTTCCCCGGGTTTTTTACCAAGTGAATACGGCGAAAATCCGGTGATGATCTTGGTTTTCCCCTTTCTGTTTTCCACCCTCCCGCCTTGGTTTTTTCCCTTCCTTGACGGCGCTCTGGAGACTGCCTCGTGAGGAGCGCATCGCTGAGAACGGTTGGCGGAGCATGGTTCTGCCATACTTCGCCTTTGCGCGCAACCGTACTTGACTCCCAGCCAAGTCGGTTGTGCCACATTCGTTCTGGTGCCCCTTGAGTATGGTAGTTCTGTGCTGTTGTGCGGCCGTTTTTTTGCTTTGAATTTTCAAACGCGTATGTCTTGGTGGTTATTGCGGCTTCGGCTGTGGTAGTTTCTCCTCTGTGTAACGGAATATAGTACGGTAACCTGTCGGCCCTCGTATCTTCCAACATGTTGACTGAACGGACAGCCAGTTGCGCAAGCATGCTGTTTACTGGATGGCCGTGGCTGCCGGCATCCATGAGCAACCCTGCCTGACACTCTGCACATCGCATGTCGTACAGACGCGCTTCCATTCACAAAAGTACAACTACTAGAGTGGGGCTCCCTGCAACACAGCGTTGCGCGAGTGGAGGAAGCCATTACAGCGGCCGCGGTTGCGCTTTTTCAGGTGCCTGTAATTGGAGCGCAGTCGGTGAGTGCGATTCAACAGCTCAAACTTCCCTTGCGGCACGGCGGATTCGGACTGCGCGACGCAACGTCGCTTGTCGCAGACGCGGCGCTGGTCGCGGGGGCCTCCAAAGCGCAAGCGGTTATGAAGGAAGGCTCAATGTCACGTTTTCCATGCACTGACTTACTGAGTTTCGGATCCGATGTTGCATGGGGGTCTGTGGGGAGAACAGGCGCTGACTCAATGCTTGCATGGTGCTCAAACACATCGTCAGCAAATCGTACACGTTTCTGTGGAGGCATACCAGAGTCGTATGCTCCTGCACGTGTTCGACGGGTGTCTCCTCTTGTGCTTCGGGCCGCGGGGACGCCTCCACCCCCTGCCGGTCCGCCGGCACCTGTGCCCGCGCCCGCTCCCCGGTAAGAGCGGCGGGTGTAGCCGCCAAGGAGGACAACGTGTACGTTGTGTCCAGAGCCTCCTGCAGCTGCTGCACGCGGACCAACTGATCCGCGACATGACTGTGGGTCTCCCGCAGGGCTCGCAGAGTATCCGACAGGATCTCGAGCCGGCGGTGTAGGTCGACCTGAACTGACTGCAGTTTGCGCTGGAGAACTGCTTTGCGCTCTGCGTGCGCTGTGCATTCCTCCACTGACTGTACTGGATCGAAAACTAGATAGCACATACACGTCAGGCCAGTTATCTCCAGGCAAAACTAACTCAGACTGACTAGGTGGGGTCAGCATTCTGCTGAGGGCGTCCGCCACCACATTACGATCACCTCGAATATACAGGATCTCGTACTGAAAGCTCGCGAGGAATTCCATCCATCGGGCTTGACGTCGGTTAAATTTTACCTGCTTACTTAACCACGTCAAAGGCTCATGATCAGTGTGTAGTTTTACATCACTGCCCTCTAAGTAACAGCGCCACTGTGCGAAGCAATACACCATTGCCAAGAGCTCTTGCTCAGTGGTGGTGTTATTGACTTCTGCTGGAGTGAGCTTACGTGCGACATATGCTACTGGATATGCCACATCGTCTTTGAACTGCACTAGTACACCCCCGATTGCTTTTATAGATGCATCACTATATACGTGGAATGGTAATGCGAAATCGGGGTGGAACATCATAGTTGCGTTTCTTAGTAACTGTTTGAGACTGTTCCAGGCTGCTGTACACTCTGCAGTCCACTTAGGGGGAGCTTTTTGCGTGTGTGTGTGTGTGTGTGTGTGTGTGTGTGTGTGTAACACACACGCGATTTCTGAGTACTTGGGTATGAACCTGTTGAAGTAATTCATAAATCCCAGAAATCTGCGGCATTCTGTGGCTATACTCTCTTCGATAGAGGTAGCCCTGCGCTGATTACTCTCACTTTCAGCTGCAGCCAACTCACTGACTAGCTCAAGTGGTGGCTCCCACTTATCTAGAGCTTTAACTTTAGCAGGGTCTGGCAACACCCCCTCACCTGAAACCAGGTGACCCAAACAATTGAGTTGGGATTGTGCCCACTTGCACTTTGGTAACTGGCAGAACAGGTTGTGCTCTTTTAGAGAGCTCAGGACCTTATCTAGATGTACTGCATGCTCTTGCATGTTACTGGACTTGATGATAATATCATCTAGATATACTAAGCAATAGCCCTTATTGATATGATCCCTCAGGATCGTATTCATAGCTTGTTGGAATATGGCAGGAGCATTACTTAACCCCATGGGCATCACACACCATTGGTACAATCCATACGGTGTGGGGAAGGCAGTTACTGGCTTACTGCTGTCTTCCATTTTCAACTGATAGAACCCACTAGCCAAATCCAAAGCACTGAATACACTGGAGCCATGCAGACTGTCAAGGAGCTCACCTTGATGGGGGATAGGACCTCGATCCTTCTCAGTCCTTTGGTTGAGGTGCCTGAAATCAACACAAAACCTCAACTTCCCGTTTGGTTTTGGGGCAAACAGGACTGAAGAACTCCAAGAGGATGAGCTGGGCTCAATCCATCCTTGTTCGATGAATTCTTGTACTTTTTCGATGAGCTCAGTCCTTTCTAACGGAGTTAGCCGATACTGTCTTATGTAAACTGGCTTGGCACCCTCTTTGAGTTCAATCTTGCACTCAAAGCCCTTAGCATGGGTATGTGGTGGGATTTTACCACATAAGGTTCCTCCTGGACCACTGTGTTTATCTATAACTTTCCGCACTACTGAAGCCAACTTCTCAGGAGCTGCTGACTAACTGGTTCTGCACTGTTACTGACTGGACTCTGCTGTGACTGGAGCTCTTCATCCTCCTTGGTGAAGAGCTGAACTTTGAACGCTACTTGAGTTCCTTTTGCAATGTCATGACTCAATTTCTTGAATTGTTTCCAAGAGCCTGGACCTTCCTGGCTCTGAGGGGTGTGACTGCTGGAAAGCATGACTGCAGGTGAGATTTTAGACAACGATAACTTTCTACTGAGGACTGTACGTTGATTCTCTGTACCATTGAATATGGTAATTGTTACTAACTTCTCCTGGTACACTATGCCCACTCTCTGTAGGAACTTTCTACTTATCACTGTGACATTGGCCCCTGAGTCAAACAATGTCCTCACTATTGCCCCACCGATGCCAACATCGAAACTAGCTTTATGGGCATGGGCTACATCAGCCTGTGTGTGCATGAGTGGTGGTACTTGTTGCCTGAAACTCATCACAACACTATTACTTGGTAGTGCTGCTTGGGGTACTGATTCTGTACGTTGTACAGTCCTTGCTTCTTGCAACCAGGGAGTAAATGCCTTGTCTTTTCTTAATTTCATAGGCTTTACTACTTTTAACTCGTAACCTGACTTACTCACTTCTGAGATATGTCTCAGTGCAGCATGGGCATCATACGGTTCGTTGCCTGTGATATTTAAGGTAGTATCATCTTCTAATGACATCACCCCCAGCCACAAATCTAACTCCTCATCAGAGTAAATAGTCCGAGCGCACCTGGCAGCATTTTCGTTGTCCTGCCATTGGTTGCGCGGAGGAGGAGCTGGTAAAACTGGAGGTGGTACTGGAACCTCTGGCTGTAAGTCCTCCTCCCCGCACCGTCAGAGGACGTTATTCCTGATGTCCCAATACTTCTGCATGTACTCGGCCACTTCTGCGCCATGGACAGGGTGTCCGTTGAGCGGGCAGGATTTGTACATATGGTCTCCCTGACAGACCACGCACTTCCCCTGACTTACTAACTGATAGCATTGCTGCGTGCTGAGGGGAGGCAGCGCCGCCTTCAATCGGAAATAGGGGGGTGCATACTGTTTGCGCGGGGGCGTCGCGTACCGCGCGGCGATTCACTGTTCTGACTGTGGCGACCTGCACCTACCGCGCGTCATGGACATGACGGAGCCACCATGTGAACTTCTACTGCGCTTCGGGGTGCTACTACTAGTGGTCGGATGCAACTGTGTGTAAATGTCGTGGGCTGCGACCATTTGCGCACAAATTACACGGATGAACTCGTTCGACAGAGCGACTGTGGCTTGTGCCGTGTGCAAGCGTTGGTTTACGAACTATAGAAACAACGCTGTAAACTGGAAATCTGTGAAAGTTCTCCACGCTTTGGAGACTGAAGAGGTTATTTTACCTCTGACATGGATGTTACTTACTATCTCATGCACTTTCTTGATACACTGCAGGCGAGAAACTGGCTCGATTTCCAAAGAGCTACTGTCGAACACTTGCTGATATAACTTGTGGATCTTCGTGCTCAGCGCTACACAGTCCGTCAATTCCACATACGTGGTCTCCAGATTTTGGAGCTCCACCCAGGCGGCTTGCCTGGTGGTTACTGCACTTAAAACTTGACCCTTGACATGTCCGAGGAACTCGGACACGCCCCACTGAACTCCCTGTACTGTTAACTGTTCACTTTTTCCCCTCCATCCATAGATTCGTTGGTCATCGTTGCTAGTGCCCGATGTTAAACTCTCGATTACGATACTGTGAGGGATGGGGAACTGTTGTACTAGTCGTTCGATGGTGGTGAACCAATCTACCCAGACTTGTTGCGTGCTCTTGGTTCTGGGCATGCGATAATTACTATACTTATTACGCATTTGAGACTCCAGAAAGCGCATGCCGTCAGAGGCAGAGACTTTATGCGCAACAGGAGTAAGTGCGACAGCACCTGGCAGATCGTATGTAGTACCGTAGGTGAAGTCTGGGTGCAGCTGTTTTAGCTGCGCCGTCTGCTCCTGAGCATAAGGCACTATTAGCCCTGGGTTGATTTCGTACTGTGGTCCTCCCATGACGTTGAAATTAGGGAAGGTGAGGAAGAGGTCCGCTGTTCGTGACAAGGCTTCCATAACCGCGATCTCCAACGACAACAATGTCACCTGCCTCATAAGAATCCTGCACCAATCTCTTCCACGCGGGGATTCCGCGCCCGCGAACTGTCTAACTTGTAAACTGGAGAGCTTACTGTCTTTGTGAAGCTCGAGAAGGGCCATTTCGATGGCGACTGTTGTTGCCTCGGTGTTCGTCAGGAGCAGTGTTGACGACGTATACAAGGCACGCCCGACTGGAGGTAGCAGACTGAACATGGTTCTCACTGTAGCGCTGCTGAGAAGCGCGGGAATCATTGGAATGCCCATCGGTGACTTTACTAGAAACCCCAGTGATGGATCCGCTTCGTCCATTAGTTCATCTGGGAAAACATCGATGGCTGCAAGGAATTTACTTGCTACTGTACTGTTGCCTGGCACTTCTGTGGCCAGGTCCGCAATCCCTTGTAAATTGCAAGCCTTCCAAAACTGTTGACTGTAGAGGTCTCCTACTCGGGAGCTAAGAGCCTCTTGGTCGGCTGGGTCCTGATATGCAGGAGTACTGATCATAGCCTTAAGGCCGACTGAATACTGTTTTGCATATCGTGCGACTTCTAATACCGCACATACGTGCGCAGCTAAAACTTTACTTATTGCTGCGTCAACCAATGCAAAATTGTGGTCCGACTGGACGGAAAACACCTTATCCGTCAGGTAGGGCTCATCCTCACTGAAAAACTCGGACTGCTCAAGAACATCCCTAACACTATTATCAGTCGGACCAAACATACTTTCAAGGCGGCTACGTAGAGCACTCACCTTAATATTCATGTCGCTGCCGGAAAATGCACGCTGCATAGCGGCCTCGGTCTGAGCGTCCGTCGACATGATACTGCTGAACTACGGAAACTGGCAAATTGGCCAGATCCCTGCAGAAGAGCCAAAATGTAATGGCAGCACAATACTAGATACAACTTAATGGTTCGGTTTATGCCGATTACACAGACTGAAGATAACCTCGAAAGAGGTAGCAGATTCGCAAGCCAAACGATCGCAATGAAAGACCTTCGAGTTACCTCTCAAGCCCCAGATCCGGAAGAAGTCCCGAAAACTGTACCGTACTTTTCTTATATGCGAATCGTCTCTGAGCATCTCCTCTGGGGACCGCACATCCGACCTCAGACCCCAGCGAATCTACTGCACTGATTATCCCTCGAGTGACGTCACTGTTTACTAACTGGTCACTATCGTCAGCTCTCGGGTACTCTTTCGAGAGGGGACTTTACTGCACTGAACTATACTGTGCCCCTCCTGAATATTATCAGGATACTTTACTTAACTGTAGTTATTTATCAGGACTAAACTCATCCTGTCATAACAGCATCGCAATTGGGCGGACGCGCAACTGGCACCGCTCGATAACGCTACCTAGAATTTCAGGCCCGTGTGGTTGCTCGGCATCAATGTTGCATGCATGGTTGAATCATTGACGAATGAAAGAAGGCGAGATGCCACCGTTGACCTCCGACTGCACCGTCCAGTCAGTTGTTTGCGGGGCCAGGAAACTAATAGCCGCTTTTGTCCGGACCGTGCGTCGGGAGCTCAGCTGCGCCCTTTGCAAGGGCAATGCGCGCATGTACTACAACTCTCTCTCGCGCATTGCTGTGCGTGTTGGACACAACTTCCAGCCAGGATGTGATGAGCCGGCAGAGGGCCCGGTTGAGGTCCGCCGACCCTCCGCGGTGGTAGTATCACAGGCGTCGAGGAAGGCTGCGCCCAAGCGATCGCCAACGAGGCGTGACACGGACTTCTGAACCCCGGGCAGCTCCGCCTCAATAAACTCGGTTGGCAGGTCACGCGCGCTCTGGTCCCATTTGCATGCCTCAGATGCATCATCAAAGACACGTTGCCAAGCGGTCAATAACCTTGGCCTTGTCACGCTCGAGAAAGGCTTGCATGCATCCAGGGGTTACCGAGGGATGGTGAGAGCTTCCGAGGCCCCTTTGATGCCACACAGTTCAGTTGTCGTCGTGAGAACAGTGCAAGGGATGAGCAAACTGACGCCACTCATCTCACCAATGAATCGGGAGTTGGAGGGACACCAGTGTCTAGTCAACCTGAGTTGTCTCCCACTCTAGCAGATGAGGTTGACCCCTCATTAAGTGCGTATGAAACAATGGCAGAAGAGTTGTTCGAAAGAGTCCGGAAGAGTACTCTCACTGACGATGAGGTCTCAACAAGTGAACAACGCAGTAAGTTAGGACTTACAGAAAGTCCTGAGGGAACCCTTTTGTGGAAGGACAACCTCCTATGTACCTAGAGACAGTGAGTTAAGAAATGACATACTGTATTGGCATCACGATGTGCCGTGGTGTGGACACTTAGGTATTCAGAAAACACTGAACCTAGTTCAACGTCAGTTCTGGTGGCCTGGCATTACCACCGATATAAAGAACTACGTCCAATCATGCTACAGTTGTCAAAGTGGTAAGCCGGATAGGCGCAAGAGAAGACCTCCGCTTACACAAATTGAATCGCCCAGCACCTGCTGGAGGACGATAGGTGTGGGTCTTATCACAGATCTGACCCCAACCAGTGAAGGGGGTTACAATGCAATCGTAGTATTCTGCTGTCATCTCAGTAAGATGGTCAGACTGATTGCAACGCACACCACTCTCACAACCCAAGGGTTTGTGAAGCTGTTCTTCAAAGAAGTATTTCCTCATTATGGGTTCCCCACAAAAGTAGTCAGTGACAGGGGACAGCAGTGGAACTCTCAGTTCTTTAAGGCCTTGTGTGATGCAGCAGACATCCGGCTAAGTATGAGTACAGCCTACCACCCACAAACCAATGGGCTGGTAGAACGTACTAATGAGGTAGTGGAGACAGCTCTAAGGCATTATGTGGGTGCAGATCATAAGGATTGGAACGATAAACTGCCCTTCATTGAGTTTGCCTTGAATGACATGTACCGTGAAACCACTGGAAGTACGCCGTTCAAGATGAACAGAGTTACAGTACCGTTAGCACCTTTTGAGGCCGTGAAGAAATGGATAGCTCATAAGGAAGGTATTGCAGCACCCAGTGCAGAAGTAGCCAGTTGGGTGGGCATGTCATCACCAGGTGCCAGAACCCTTCTACAAGCCCACGAGGAGTTTGCCAGGGCTAGACAAAGTGTCCATTGGGCTAAGTGTAACATGAAGGAGGCTTATGACAAGCAGGGGGTGGTACGCCATGAGTATGTAAGAGGGCAACCAGTTTGGATGAGTACTTGAAATATAAGGCTACGACACCCCAGCTTCAGGCACAAGTTCAGTCCCAAGGTTGTAGGTCCAGTACAAGTGTTAGAAGTCAGTGAAAATGGGTCTACAGTCTTATTTGACCTCCCAGCCAGTCTACAGATACATCCAAGAGTTTCAGTAGCCCTAGTTAAACCATACATACAAAGAGAGGGAGCAGAAGTTACTCCGGTATGGGTGGATGGGACTGAGGAGTGGGAAGTGGATGCCATCACTGATCATAACGTAGTCAGTTCCAGATCTAAGAAGAAGAAAGGTCTAGTTGAGTTTCAGATAAGGTGGAAAGGACATGCAGAGCCTTCCTGGCATGAGTTCTCTGATTGTGAACACAGTTTAGAAGTAGTGCAGAAGTATCTGGGTAGCTGCACCCAGCAAGTCAGAATGAAATATACAAAGTCCTGACCCCTTTAGAGAAAGGCTGGTTGACAGGAGTATATCAGCAGGAAGCCTTATCTGCATAGTCAGTCCCTTATCACTAAGTTCCCATATACATGCAGGGAACCGAGGAGGAACAGCTCGAGCGAGCCATCTAGTTCTCCTTGCAGTCTAAGTCAGTTGAGGATTTCGCCCGAGCCAGCGGGGAGTACGACGGGCCGTTGTCTCAGTCTGAAGTCGACAGTAAAGTATTCAGTTTCCGTGAATTACTCGCGCAGAGTCATCAGTTATCTCCCCAGCCGCTCGAGGAGCATCCGGACATCAACTTCATAGCCGACGTCCGCGGTTTCGAGCAAAACCTGCTCGACGTGCTGAAAGCGGGGCACAGGTTGGGTTTCCTCACCCACAGTATGGACCTGATGGAGCAGGTCCAACAACAGTCGGCTCGCTTAGTCGAAATCCAGCAGCAAAAGTGGCTGCAGATGCAGCTCGACCCAAATGCTGCTAGTACATCACGCCCCCAGAGGCTCGAACCAGCCGCAGTTGCCGCAGTCAGGTCGCTGATAGCGAATTTGCATGGGCTGGGCCTCGCAGCAGCCGCTTACCCAACTCCCTCAGTCGAGGAGTTGGATGAAGTAGTAGCGGATATCGGCGGGGATGTGACCCCAGAGTACGGGTCTGAGCCCGAGTCAAGTCATGTGGACTCCATGGAGGAGCCCCCGGGAGTTGTGGAATCTTATTATGGCAGTGATAATGATAATGGGTATCCGGATGATATCCCGGAAAAGAACTGGCCACAGATTTGGATTCCCCAGTATCAGTTCAGTTCCATACAGTCAGTTTCAGTCTTCGATGTTTAGCATGTGAACTCATGTAAATGTTGCTCAAGTAAGTTGTCATCCTCCATAAGTTCAGTTTCATTGCACCATGTGTTGTATTGGCATATGACACAAGTCGCATTGAGGGGGTGATGTGTTATGACAGGATGAGTTTAGTCCTGATAAATAACTACAGTTAAGTAAAGTATCCTGATAATATCAGGAGGGGCACAGTATAGTTCAGTGCAGTAAAGTCCCCTCTCGAAAGAGTACCCGAGAGCTGACGATAGTGACCAGTTAGTAACCAGTGACGTCACTCGAGGGATAATCAGTGCAGTAGATTCGCTGGGGTCTGAGGTCGGATGTGCGGTCCCCAGAGGGGATGCTCAGAGACGATTCGCATATAAGAAAAGTACAGTACAGTTTTCGGGACTTCTTCCGGATCTGGGGCTTGAGAGGTAACTCGAAGGTCTTTAATTGCGATCGTTTGGCTTGCGAATCTGCTACCTCTTTCGAGGTTATCTTCAGTCTGTGTAATCGGCATAAACCAAACCATTAAGTTGTATCTAGTATTGTGCTGCTATTACAGATGCTCCGCACCTCAGCAACAGCAGCTGCACTGGCTACCTTGCAGAACGGTGCCAACCCCGCCTCGAGGGCCGAACAAGCGATCACAGGGTTGAAACGGCCAGCTAGACGTCCAGAAAGAGTGTATCTGTACCGCATGTTGCTGGCTTCTCACTGTCAGGCAACCTGCGTTTTGCCTGCCATTTGCCAACACGGGCTTGACATTGCGTTTGTTCTGCAAACGACTGATTGAAGGCTTGGCATTCATGTGCCATACCATCAGGTGTGACATGTTGATCATGGAGAACCAACTGCAATTTGGAAAGGGGGCTCTCACTATCAGTGACTGCCCTTCCCAAAGACACCGACCTTGTATCCCTCGTGCCTCATTCCTGGTGAGCTGCAGCCGTATGTGCATGCTGGTATCCGTCAAAGGTATCCTTTAAAGTATCCTTAGCACATGTTCAGAGGGCAAGATGGTTTGCAACTTGTGCCATTCGTTCTGAGAATGGATTAGCCTGGAAATATCCTAAAACTTGTGGATTTCAGCAGGCGCCTGCGGCACCAGCAATGTGGCGCATTCAGGCGGTCGTAAGATCGACACCTTGTAGAAGGGAAGGCCACTGACTGTGAGAGCCCATTCTCCGGAAGGCAATGGCATCTGATGGATTTGAACATTTGTTGGCATATGACCATGTGACGGCTGATGAGGAATGAGGCCGAAAGCCCCTGGGGCCGTTCGCGTCGCCAAATGGGCCTTGACGTGATTCAGATTGCTTTTGTTTTTGTGAGCGACCCTTGACGCAACAAAGCTGACATCCCTGGCCTGGGATGTCAGTTTCGCTGCGTCCCTGGCATATTGAGGAGGAACCCTGATAATCACGGTCGCTCGTCAAATGGTCATTTGGCAACAAGGTCGATGCCAGATCAATCATTTTGCAGTACAAACTCAATGCCATGCAATTATGTCGAGATACTGGCCGATTGCAGCTAACAGTGAGGTTGCAACCCAACGAGAATCCTACAAGAAAACCCCAGCTGGTGATGGCAAATGCTGTACTGTGTCACGGTCTGTAATTTGCTCAGAAAAACATATGTGTAGCGATCCATGTCTAGGCCCGTGAGTCTCAGCCCAAACTAGCCGAGTTACTCAGAGTTCAGATGAACCATGAGGCCCTCTGGTTGTCAATGACAGCGACCAGTCTGACTCAATTTGTTCGATGTAAATTTACATTGACACTAGTTACAGTGTCACTGTCAGTGATCGATTCAATGTCAGTGTCACTGACAGTGAAGGGATGAGCCATGTCATCGCCCATGACGAGGGGATCAACTCCTAAGGCCGAGTCACGTGTCAGAGCGTCCGTCTGTCGGACGGTGGCACTGCCTGGACCCAGGCTGGGCCAGGCCTCGCCAGAACTGTCCGGAGCCATGAAAGGGAGAGACTAGCTTTTCAGTGATTCGCTTATGGTTTTTACCTGCGTGGCACGCCCGTCGATGCCCAAAGGTCATGCTCGCAGCCAGGCGTGTGCTTGCTTCTTTTACAGTGGCCTTTCGCTCAAAAAGTGCAAAGTACTCTTTCACTTCTGGTTGTACTAATTGAATGACTGCAGCTAGCAACATGAACCAACGCTCCAAGCGCCAAATAAAGGCTCCTGTCAAATTCGAAGACTTAGGTAAAGTTGCCCTCGGTGCTCTCATGCTGCCTTCAAATTGCTTCGTCGATGGGATGCTGAGTTTGGATCTGATTACAGAGTATGGGGTCCCAAAGAAGCAAGAAGCAGGCGTTGAAGGTCCCACGAGAAAGGTGTATCGTGTGCTCAAACGCAAGGACCTCAGTCGGAAGCTTAAGGACAAAGATGTGCATTTGTACTGGCCAGATGATTCAAACTGGTACCCTGTGAAGTTTTTAAAGGTGTGCTTCTTTTCGCTTCGCACGCGACTGTGCATGTGGACATGTGGTGCCGCGCTTCTCGATACATGAGCAAGGACTGCATGGCCGTGACAGTAATTGAGTTACTCGTATGCAGCTGAGAAAGAAGGAGATGAAGGCACTGGTTATGTATCCCGGACATGAAGACAATGAGGAAGGACATTACGAAGACGTGGATCTTGCAGAAGTGCTGGCAAGCAGAGAAATCTCTGTATGTACGCATTCCTCTGCCTCTTGTCAGACCAAATTATTCTGACGCTGGAATTCATGGAAAGCTGGGCGCTCGTCCTGCGTGTTGCGCCATGGTTTGCATTCGCGCCTGGATTCATGAGGGTCTGTTTGGTCTCATGGTATGAATGTTGCTGTTGCACCATGAACAAGGAATGCATGTTGCTTTATTATGTTGTAACAGCGATGCTCATGCCATGTGATCCGGTGACACCAAGATGTCTTTCATGTAGCCAACCTTACCAGGTGCGAATGCAAAGCACGACACCACACCCAGGAGCGCCACTCATTCCATATTTGGAATCAAGAGCTTATAGATTGTGTTTCCTTATCGGTCTGCGTGCACGGTCTCATGCTGCATGGTGAGTGCCACAGCCTCAGCACCTCGGTGACATGTGGATCGCAAGAACGTGCTCTCAAACTGTATGAAACAGTGATGATATCAAAGATTCTCCATAGATGGGAGCAAACCATGAGTTTACAGCAGTTCAGCCGGGGGATATCGCCTCTGGGCATTGCAAGCACGACTGCACTTTTGCTGTCGTGAATGAGCACACTGCACTCGCAGCATGGCCAGTAACCTGTGGGTCCGTCTTTCCTCATTTTCACTGCAGCAGGTGTGTTCATGGGTTCCAGACTACTTGTGCGTGCAGTGGAGTTGCGAAACCGCAATGCCAAGCTTCACAAGGACGACATTCCAGTCGAGCGCGACGGGACTGAGGTGTTCCACACGCCTGAGTCAGAGGATGAGTCACTGGATGCCGGTGCCATCGAAGACTCAGACGACGACGCCTCCGACATGTCCAGCATCGACGAGGACGACCATCGCATGGAACTTGACTCGCGGGACGTAGAGGATTTGAAGCGGGGGGGGGAGAACCGGGCTCAGGGGTCAAAGCGCAAGCTGTCAGGCTCCGCAGAGTTTCAGCCAGTGGAGAAATCGTTCAAATCTGCGGCATTTTATGGTACGCAGTGTGCCTTTCGCAGTTTGCTGCTCTGGGGGTCTGTGGTCTTGCAGCTCCCACCTCTGGGGCAAGCATGCAACAACAAAGGCTCGCGACTTGTACCGAGAGGCCACTGCGTCGTTCTTGTATAAGACTCTATATGTTGCCATGAAATATAAATTATACTGAATTAAGTATAATTTATACTTAATGCACGCTGCCAGTATGGAGAAATGTGAACGTGTGTCGAGATCTTGCAATACAGTATGCTTTTATTGAACTCGCGTGGCCATGCGAACACACTTCAGCATCTGCTTTCCATTGGAAGATTGTACAATGCCATCTCCGTTCCAGCACGCCGAACAAATGAGCAGAAAGAGAAAAAACCTCTTACATCAGATGAAGGCCTGCATGAAGTTGCGATGCAGCTCAAGTTGTGCGAGGCTGTGTTGATTTGTTGCATGCATGACCAACAAGGATGGGGAACGATTTGAACCTGCAGGGGTTACTTCATTGCATGGGCCTGGGGTCCACAGCCATCGTCCACGTGCGCCACTGCGTTTCTTGACAGCTGCTACACCATGTGTCAGTGTGCGCGGTCAGTGCCTGAATCCGTTGCACAAACCATGCTACCAGGGGGCGTTCAGTACCGAAATGACACTGCACCTTTCCCCTTTGTCCTCCCGCCGTAGGTTGAGAACCGTTTTACATTGAAGGCGTGTTCAAGGCGTTTCTCTGGCGTTCCGTGACCGTCCAGCTGTGCGTGCAGGTTCGGAGCAGCAGAAACGTGCGCAGCACCTCAGCAGGGAGCCCGGCAATGATACTCACCCCAGTTCAGCCGCCTCAGCGGCTTTGAGGCCAGCGAAGCTGACCAAGGTGGGTGGGCCAGTGCTACAGAAGACGACTTCGGGCGGGACGACACAGGCAGCCAAGCCAGCTATTCCGACAGACGATGTCCGCAAAAATGCGCGCGCTAAGTTTGCCGAGTGCCTTACGCTTGCGGCTAAAGAGCTGCGCGAGAAGGGCGCAGACGAGCAGGAATTGCTTGATGCTGCAGAGACTGCTCGCGCAATTGAAATTGAGTGCTCAACAAAGTATGGTAAGGAGCCACTGAAAGCCGTGCTGGCATCGCGCCCGGCGTGCCATTTATACACACGACTTTTGACCTGGTGCTTGCCGTGCAATGGTTGCAATTAGTAGCGCTGCAAGCCGGTCACGTTCTGCTAGCTGTAAAACTGCAACGCCACGGGGAGGCAGGGTGAGCTGCCAGGTAACTCCAGCTCGCACGGTCTGCTCCCGCACGAAGCAGCAACAAGCGACCCTGGGGAACGCGCCACCGTGCAAGAGATGTGTGAGCAGATCCGCATCGTATATGTGGTCATCACAGCCAAAGCGGTCGCAGGCGCTCTTGAGTGTCTGCCGAGTGATCCATGTTGTGCGGGCCATCACCTGTGTGTGTGTGCGATGTGTGATCCCAGCCAAAGCGGAAATAGCCGCTGGTAAGTGCCCTCTTTCCTGGAAACCCCTGTCTCGAAAGAGTTGGGGATCGTTTGAGCTTCCAAAACACAAGGGTGGGAGGGAGAATGTGATGCGCTGTCACGATGAGTGTTGCCAGAAGGCTGCTTTGCCATCAGAGCCCATCTGCCAGATTATCGGGCGCATGTGATGCAAAATGTTGGAAGTATTCATGTTGAGAATGCCCTCATGTTCAAAAGTGGACGGAGTGCGATATTTGAGCCTATGGGACGCCTGCGTGGTGCTTTGCGTTGATTCCCTTCGTCATATTGCACGTATTTGTCGTTTGTGGGTCCCCAGACTATGGGTATGATAGGGCTCATGGTTTTAACTGCGCGGGAAACCCAAAGCGCCACATCAGTGAGGGCATCTTGTCCGGGCCACCGTGCATCACAAGGGTGTCCTGGGGTACAGCATTTTTTGGTGTTCAGATCTACATGCGTTATTGTTACAGCAAACGGCAGATGGCGGCTGCCTATGCCAAGGCAGTGGGCCTCTGATCCGGTATGCTCGCGCCTAGAAAGTGTGACATAAGTGGCTTTGCGTATTCGACCATCTTCCTTTGGCAAATCAGGACCCTTGATATGGGAGTAATTCCACCAACTTCGCCCCAGGTATGGTGTGACTCAGCAGGGTGTTCGCCTCCTGGCTGGTGCGTGCGTTGGTAGCATACATCGTCCACATAAAGAGCCTGTGATGATGGCTTGCTGCATTCCTGCCCACCATCCCTCATCTGAACACCAAGGTACGCGCTATGTGCTTGCAGCCCCGCGTGGCGACATCTCGAAGGACTACCGCCTCAAGTTTCGGAGCCTTTACTTCAATTTGCGGGACGAAAAGAACCCTGAGCTTCGCCACCGAGTCATTCTTGGCGAGGTGAAGCCTGACAAGCTGGTCACCATGACGGCCGATGAGCTGGCGTCCAAAGAGGTGAGTCAATGGCGGTCGGGGCAAGTCCAGAAGAGCATGAAGATGTCTATCCTGGATCCGGAGGCTGCTGCCACATTCAGCACAGCCGCCAATCGTTCACTCGCCAAGCAGGAGCTTGAAGAAAAGCGGCAGGCATGTGCCCTCCCACTGCTCTGCTTTGATTTCAGCCCTCGGAAGGTCTTTTAAGGTTATCGGGGCAACGCACAGCAGCGTGGCTGTGTTTGCATCGCATGCTGCTGCCAAGGCTGTTGGGCAATGCACAGGTGACGAGCGCAGTTGTGGTGCAGAAGGAGTACAAGGTACAGGAGGTGCCGGCGCTCCAGTCCAGTGACCTCACCGCGCCCAAAGACCACAATCCGTACCCTGCCTACGGCGCCGAGCACCACCTGGCAACACGGGTGCCCAAGGCCGTGGCACACCGTAAGGCATCCGAGGACGGCATGAGTGACTCAGACGCTGATGAGCGAGCCGAAGATGACTTCATGGACTACGACTCCTTTCTCGAGCGCTCGCAGAGCCGCTTGGCAGATGCTGGCGAGGATTCTCCCGAGTACCGAGAGTACGAGCTGGGCGACGATGCCTACAACCCTGCCGCATCTATCGGTGTGTCCCGCCCCCTCGCTGCCCACTCCACTGCTCTCCAGCTGCTCAAGCACCATACTTCTGCCCTCAGCGGTAGAGTTGCACAGCTGTGAGATGCCATTGACGTCGCGGTGTCCTCTGCAGATGACAACCAAGAGGAGGCAGCTTCGGCGTCCCCTGCGCACTCACACGACGACGGCCCAAAGACTGATGACCTGCCCGAGAGGCAGCCTTCCGTGGGCGGTGTGCCAGCATCAACATCCACTCAGCAGTCTCGCGGGTCCAACCTCAGCAATGCAGCGCCAGAGTACAACCCAGGGTCAGACATCCGCCCTCCCGCCAACGAGGACAAGGATCATACACCGCCGCTGTCCCCAGTGGCAGCTCCTGGGAAGCCTGCGGCATCTGCCACGGCCCCTATGCCCCACCGCTCACCTGTTGCAGCGTCCAAGAGCCCCAAGCCCGCTCCGCAGCTGTCCCGCCGCATGGCATCCCTCGATGCAGATGATGGTACGCTCCATACTTCTGCTGGCAGACTCAGCATTCCTGGAGCGTTGACTGAAATTGTCTACTGGCGAGGCCCTTTCTTGAGACTGGCATCGGGTGCCTCAATATACGACGCCGGAGGCCTGCGTGTGACGCCCCACGCCCACAAGGCTGTCATTAGCTGTTCAAGGACATGGTGCTCGCGGGGCAAAGAGCACACAGCCTACCACACGCTTGTCAGCGCCGATTGCTCGTTAATGGGAGCAAGGCCAAGCTTGTGTGTGCTGCAGCGTGCTGTTATCCCAGCATCCCGTGCTCTGTCATATGGCACACGGCTTATGTGGTTGCACTGAATGCCAACCTGCTCTTGGGCTCGCATATGCACGATGGAGTACCGTATGTCCGGTATATTTTCGCCGTCGCTAAATGCTTCATATTTCCCTTTGGTGCCTATTGGTGAGACAGAGGAGCATGAGCGGGTTTGTCTGCTAGATCTCGATGCCGGACACCCTTTCACACAATCCGCGCTGCATTCTGACATCACATGAGCACACAAGAGGCCTTGAAAGACAGGGCTGTTGGCGAATCTTCAAAGGTCGTAGGCGCGTGTGTGGCATAAGGACGCACCACCATCATCATCGTCTTTGCTGCAGGTTCGAGCCAGTTCAAAGACGTGGAGGACCTGGCACCGCTCATCCTGCCGGCGTGGGACACACTTCCCGGGAACGGCGCCCCGGGCGTCAAACTGTGGACTGGCTGGCTGTCCATGCCAGCTGCGGGCTCGTGGAAGATGGACGTGATCAGCATGCAGGGCGTGGGTGACCTGCAGCGCATGCTGCGCGAGGGCACGGTCAGCATCAAGGGCAAGCTGCCTACGCGCTCCCTTCTCAAGTTCTTTGAGGACCTCAAGGGCAGCCGCTCGCGGACCGTCACCGTCAGTACTATGCGCATGAGCACCAGCATGTCCGCTGACGAGCAGGCCTCCTTCATCGAGGTCCGCCCCCCCACCCCCTGCCAGGCGCTGCATTTGCGAGGTTGCAGCGCTCGCTCCTTCTGATTGCTTGGCATGCCATGATTCCGTTACCCCGCCGCTGCCATGTTTGTGACCAATCAAGTACTTTTCAAACTGCGTCATCCATACAGACAACTGTGTTGTCTGTATGGATGCGGCAGTGATATGAACAAAGTACTGTCACACCGTGCTAACAACGCTAAGCGCGTGAGCTGCAGTTTGCGGACGGCATGAAGGTTGAGGACAAGTGTACGGCGGTGGGCCCGGGCGGCTACGAGGGCTACATCATTCCGTGTGGTGAGCTGTCGGGGCGTCTCTGCGCCAGCGCGCACGTGGCGGCCCCCGACCGCTTCAAGCGCTCCGTCAAAGCCAACATCGGCGAGCACGACCTCATCCTAGCGCTTGTGCACAGCCGTAAGGAGAAGGACAAGAAGCTGGCCTCTGACTTTGCTGCGCAGCTCAAGCGCAACACTGTCCGCAACGCAAAGCTGGCCAGGTACAGACGCCTTGCTGCAGATTGCCTGCATTTGTCAGACTGTTTGTGTTGATTGTTGCCACGCTGACACCCCTCAGCCAGTGGCACACACATTTGTAGTTGGCTGCCCCAGAGTGCCGTGCCTCGTTTGCCAGGTTTGACGCTGACCTGCATGAAGCTGACTCGCAGGTTGGCGGCAAAACATGAATCGCGGCAAAAGCAGGAGCGTAGAGCGCAGGCCGAAGACAAGCCGGCGTCCAGTGCCGCCAGCGTACCACGCTCGCAAGCGCACGCGCCGTCTGCAAACACAGCCCCCGCCAGCAGCAGTAGCGCGCCCGTCGTCACTCCCAGCGACCCCCGTAACCGCCCCGTGTCTGACTCATCGCACAGCGCAGAGCCCTGGCAGCATTCCGAGGCAGCGACTGAGCAGCCAGCTGCCGGCCCGGCACCAGTGCCATTCGACATCAGTGCGCTAGCAGCTTCCGTGCTTGGAAACCTGCACAACAGCGTGCCCCAGCAGCCTGTCACCCAGGCCACATCGCCGGCAGACCCCCAGCCAGCCGTGCCGCCGTCACAGGCGACCTTTGACCTTGGGACGTCCCTCACGTCGCTCGCGGCAGTTCTCGGCAACCTACAGCCCGCCCCCTCAGCAGAGCAGCCCCAGCAACCTGCGCTGCAGCAGGCACAGCAGTTTGCTGCGCTACCCCAGCACCAGCACATGCTCTCGTCCGCAGCCCCCATGTTCAGCGGCCCCCCCATGTCACAACTTCAACCGCAGCCCTTGCTGCAGCAGCAGCAGCTGAGTGCACCGCTGCAGATGCCTCAGCTCGCGCACAGCGGCCAGCACCACGTGCAGCCGATGCAGCAGCCGCCACAAACGCTCATCTTTCGCCCCGATATGGCAGGCTTCCCGGGTACAATGCCGATCTTTAGCAGCGCCCCGTTCCAGCCCGTACAACACAGTCCCGTGCAACAGCAGCAGCAGATGTCGCAGCCTCGATTGAGCGCACCGATGCTGGCGCCGCCCCGTGAGCTCCCACAGCGCCCGCAGCCGGGCAACTTCCAGCCTGGCGGCTTCCAGCCCCATAACTACCCGCCACCCCCGCAGGCCCCAGGCCGCCCTCAGCAGCCGCCCTCGCCTGCATGCATCCCCCCTTTGGTTGGAGGCGCGTCTGGACATCTGCCGGGTCACCCCCCTGACGGCGGCAGATACCCATCCGACAGTCAGTCATTTCCAGGACCCCCTCAGCCGGGCCACACGCCCATGACAGCAGAACGCACAGGCCCACTGTACGGCAGAGCACACAGCGCAGGGCCTGCCACGTCCGGGCCCGCTCTTGTGCCGCCCCCCCCTCCGCCCGAACCTGGCTCAGGTGGTGCTGACTGGCCAGGAAAGCAGGACATCCGAGGGCTTTCCGGCATGATGGCGCCCCCCCCTCCACCTCCTGATGCAACGCCGCATGGGTGGAGGGACGACGTTGACGATGGGGCCCGGAGAGGGCGTGGAGGAAGAGGTGGTCGTGATGGGGGGCATCGTGACCGCGGTAGGGGGCGGCCAGACCCCCGGCGGCACTGATGTGAAGAATCTGCCGTGTTGTCAGGACCCAGGCCGCATCATTTGTCATTGATTTCCATGGAGGCCAGCCACTCAACCCTTCGACCACCTGGTCTCCAGAGATGTTGCCTTTGGGCAGAAGCATCACCTCCAGAGCGCCATGAACTGTTTGGTGTTTGGCTCCTCGTGGTTTACGCATGACTTGATTTTGTTGTTCTGCCAGGAAGGCGCATCGTGTTCTTCATGTCTGAAGATCTGGTGTAGCCTGTCCCAGCTGTGTTTCCGTTTGCTGTGTGGGGATGCGCTTCTTTTGGAGTTGCGGATCTGACAAATCCACAATCAATGTTTCGGTAATGCAATATGCCTGTGGTGTTTGCAGTTGCAGTGATGCTTTGCGCCACGTTAAGATGGTCGCTGGTTAAGTTTGTTCATTCGTGGCTTCCCCAATGTGCGTTGGCTCCTCTTCGTTCCTGGATTTCTCCAGTTATCCTTTGGTACTTTGCCGTTATGCACTCCGCCCCGCGTGGCTGGAGGGTTCTGAGCATCAGTTTAGTGTTTCGAGGGTTTGGTTGGGCTGCCTGTTTGCGGTGAAGGTACCTCGAGGAGCTCCTGCATATGTATGTTCTCCACATTCTGTTCCCTGGTCAAAATCGCCTTGAATTTTGCTCTGTGGCCTGTCCACCTACTAATACATATCCGTATGCCTCGCTGTGTGCTCGCATACGTTGATGATGTTGCCACTGCCCAGGGCGGTGTGTGCATAAATAACACGGTTGTCCAAGCGGTAAGCGTGGCCGCTGCCAGTCGAACTGGATGATCCGATTAGAAGTGATGGCTCGATACTGACCGAACTTTGATGCGAGGACTCGTGCATTGGCGTGCACGAAAGTTCAAAACGAAAGGTCTTGAGTCACGTTGGACTGGACGATATTTTTCCATTGTGTCGCCGACAGTGAGGAGTCACCCGTGCGGTTCGTTCTACGGAGGGAGCGTGCTGATCACGTGACTCACAGACCTTGTTTTCTCAGTCATAGGCGACGTTGTCCGCACGCGGTTGGTGTGAATTTGTCCTACGTGTGTTAGTCAATGCCACTGTTGACGACACTGTCATGGCAGATCTTCAAGAGTTACTGCCACGTTTATGCATTGTACTGCTGTCACTGAAGCCTTAGCAGGACGCCACGTCGACAATAAGTTGCCGACTGTGCAACTGTGTTGCGAATACTTAAAAAGCCATTGCCATCGCCACAGCACTTACATACATTGAGAAGGCGGTGGCGTCAGTGCAAACGCGTCGACAACATTGGGTGTCCATCGCGTTCACCATATTACGCCCCCGAACACTTCTGTTCTCACGTCGCTGGTACCACCTCCTCTGGGCTTGAGGCCATTCGGATCCCAGATCGAAGCCCTGTGAGAATGTCCACTTGTCCAGGGGGTTGCAAAATCCCCAGGGCATGAGGCCGAATCGCCTTGGGTAAGTCCCCCTCGCCAACGTAGTAAGTCCCCCTCGCCAACGACGGCGATGGAGTGGTAACCTTGATTGATTGATTCATTTATTTTATTTAAGGACATGGTTCACGCTGTATGAGTCACGCGCGCATCGCTTGCCACGTGCACAGAGCCTGTGCATGAGATGATGATGATTTATTTTTTTACAAACCACATCCACATGGACATTGGCAACTCCAAGAACTGCTTGGGAATCAGTGCTATCATTACCATCACCTGAGGCTAGCATACCTGGACCAGCCTGACCTACCATAGCCTGACCTGACATGTCTTCTTCATCGTCGTTTTACCCCGCAACACGTGTCACTTCGCAATCCCCCTGTCCATGGCGGGACTCGCACTCTTACGAGGGTCAGGCTCTCGACTGGTACCCAGAAACACTTCTTTCTTTTCTTCTAGACCAACACAGCACCATCGTCACGCACTTCAGTTGCAGCCACCCTTTTGTGCTCCTGGGGAGAGGACGCTGCCGTTTTTCACAATTGTTCTGTAATCAGATCTCTAGAGCTCTCCACCTCGACTAGAGTGTGTTACCTTAGAAGATCATCTTATTTCACCCACTCCCAAGGGACCTGACTGTCCTTGAATGCCTGCTGGTAGCTCTTTTAGATTTCTCGTCTGAGCGATGTCTTCAACCTTGGTCCTTGCAACCTTTGCAGGGTGCAGGCCATGTAAACCCCTTGAGGGAGTTACGCCACGATGTGCAGTTTGCATGGTATTGATCACCATACGCAGTCAATGGTACTATGACCAAGAATAAAGGGGTCGAAAGATTCATAAACATCCATATCAGGCATCGCCAGTGTTGACGGCAGCACATCCATCAGGGAAGGCAATGTTGGTCTTCCGGTAGAAGGTGTCTTGCACAACGGGTTTCCGAGCAAATTGTGGTTTCGTAAAACACAACGCGTCGGGAGGGCCGTGTGCCATCAATGTGGATGTTCGCATGTCTCCCATGAACCGGTCTTTGGAGAGGGTCGTGGGGTTCTTCGTGTCTCTGCACACAGCTCAACAGATAAGGAAGACCTAATGCGGACTCTTTGTGCGCACATGAATTGTATACTCTCTGGAGTGATGGTTGCGTGAACCGAGTCCTTCCACTCTACGTGGCAAGCCAATCTTGCCATGTTATGCATTGGACTGGGAAGCATTGAATAACAACCAGCATGCATGGTGTGGTAAAGCAAAGGACAATCGCTCGGGCAACATGAAGACCATACATACAAAACCATATATATTTGCATACCTAGAAACCTTGGACGCTCCGGAACGAGCCGAGTCCTCCTTCTCAAAAACCAGATCGTACAGGAATGGCTTGTCAATGCCTTCCTGGAGGACAAACGCCATGGGCTGCTCCGGCGCGTTTTCACCGTCATCGGCGGCCTTCAATAGCTCGAGCGCCCTTTTTGCATATTTGCTCTCCATCTTGAGCTGTTCCCTGTACTGATTTGTTCGGAAGTCCATGGAGAACTCATCCCTACATGCTCGCGCTTTCTGAAGCTCGCACGGCAGGTGCATGGACCAGGTGCATGCCAACATACAATCTGGGCACATACACAGTATGCCCTATGACTGCCCAAACGCCATGTGGTGCTGTTTGCCGCAGTGATGAGCCCCCAGCACACCCCAGTCGAAAGTGTTCACATGTGCATGCCCCGCAGGCTCCCGTGAGTTGGTTCATATTTTCCCTGCATTATGCCCATTCCAAACTATGTGCACCTCCGGCAACTTGCACAGCACCACTAAGTCATGCCGTATTGCTATGTGGCCGCGACGAACAATGCAGAAACTGCTCAAGACCATATCCTCTGGAGCCATGCCTATGAGCAGATGGCAGATGATGTCATTGGAGTGCTCATGTGCTTCCAGCACCTGCAGCAAGCGGAGATCGCACCGGCGACTGAAGTCAGATGTCAGGAAGCCCTTGGCTTTGACCTGCTGCTGAGTTGCGTAGAGCAAGCGGTCGTTGAACTTGCAACCGCTGTACACCCACTTGTGCTCCTTCTGGAAGTATGTGTCAATTGTCTTCCCAGCCTTGGGCCAGCTGGTCCCGATCTGCTTTCCGCCGTACCGTGGGTGATCCTTTATAGCTCGCCCATACTCCTCAGGCTTCCTGTACCGTGTCGCGTAAACAGATTCAAGTCTTTGCCAAAGAAACGCAACCATGCTCTGGAGCGTGTGCTGGCCACAATGAGAATACTGGACGAGACGTCTGTCACTTTTCTTGATGCTGGCTCACCAAGAATCTGCATTAGGGGCGACTACTCGTGGGTTCTTGACGGGCTGCGCGCCAACCGTCTTTTGTGCTGCATTCCGATGTGCTACCCCAAGCGCAAGCTGCAAGCACAGCAAGTGACGGCTTGGCTGCCGGGAACAGAAGAAGCGGGCGCTAAGGCTCAGACCTCAACGGCTACACCTTGTTGATGTACAACGTGTTTGGACGCAATGGGCCGGACCGGCGATGCAAGTCGCCCAACCGCCATCCGCTTGGGCAGTGGTGTTCGAGCATGGGCATACCGCGCAAGCTCAGTATTGACCTGTGCAGAGGAAAGGCCGTGACGTACCATAGGCCATGGCATTGCTGCCTTTGTGGTTTGGCTCTTGCAAGTGGCCGTGCTTGACTATGCTCACCGCAGGAGTGCCCCAAGTGGATTGAATCAACTTGCAAGTGTAATGTTGGTGTTGTATGTCAGCCTTTGCTGTGGTGTTCTGCGTGTCTATCTACCAATATAAATCAGTATGTGCAGAGCTGCACAGCTTTCTCTGTTACTTTTGTACATCAAAATTTGTAACCAGAGGTGGATGAGCATTTGTGCCTCAGCATGCACAAACCTGGGAAATTTGGACATAGTAATTACATGTAGTGCATGGTTGATCTTAATGTGATACATATCTCCCCACGCTGTGGCCTTATTGGTTCCGGTGTGTCAGGCCTGTGTGTCAGGGTGCGCATCCCCAATTGCCTGTCGTTGTAAACAGTGGCTGGAAAAGCCCCTTCCTAGATGTAAACGTACAGTAAGCTATAAAGATACTCTTCACATGTGATTTCGAGAATGATTGCTCTCATGGCAGCCAGGCTGCCTTGGTGGGTCGGCCAACTGTCGAGTTGCCTTTGCCAAGGGTAGTGACGAGAAGAACTAGCTCGATGCAGGCGCACTTGGAGCACTTGATGAGGAATATTTGAGACGTACCCCTTTAGCTCCAACTGTTATGTACGAGGTAGGTGAGAAAACTCCCTTGCACCCTGCCAAGATGGCGCGCTCGTCGGACCTGTTGTTGTTCATGGCTTACCTACAATTGCCGTTTGTGCACGATCGGGCGAAAAAATATGATACTCACAGGCCTATAATCATAGTCGCACGCAAAGCATCAGGTAGTATTCTTTGCTTTCTCCAAACACAACTTGGTTGTCCAGTTGGAAGACAGCTCGGAAACACGCTTTTAGAATTCAAGGGTGGCTACCGCGAACTTGCATGCGCGCGAGCCACAAATGAGGGATTTTAATGGACACTTGTGACTTTGATACCGGTTCATTCGTCAAAAATACATTGCCATGATGGGATGCGAGGGTGCAACTTGCAATGATTTGCATCATCGTCATGCACAGACCTAAATTATTGGATGTGGCGTCCCTGATAAACGGGCACAAATGCCTAGTGCATGTGGATTATGGGTAACATCCATGACTAGATTACTTTACGAATCGTGTTCCCTGTTATCGACCAGTGTCAAATGAAAATTTATCCTCTGTCGGTGATGGTGCCACAAGCTTCGCGCATTCGGCTGGCATGAATGCGACCCAGCTAATCTAAGATATTAGTTAGTGACGATGCCTTGCTGGCAATAGCGAATGAGCCTGTGACAACCCTGAAGTTGTCGCGCCATCAATGTCATGGACAACGATGGCGCGACGTCAGGGTTGTCACAGTAATGGGGGAGGCTCATGAGCACGACGTCGGAATGATGTATTGTTGTAAACACTCCCAGCTCAATGCTATAACCGTGCGAACCTTTGTGCCCACTGCGTGTCTGGACAACCCTGCTCCATGTTCTAGTTAATTAGCTGACCTGTTCTTAGCTCAGCTGAGAACCGTCGGTGATCATCTCTGAACTCAGCACGGCGTCGGTGAGATACCACGTCACATATATCATGCGCGGCGATTCGAAGCCGGACGACTGGACGTCGACTGCACACTTTGGAGAACAGCTGGTACTTCACGATTTCCGAGAGCTCATGGCAGATGGTTTTCATAGCGCCAACTTCAATGTAGGTAGAAATATCTCTAGTGGGAATAATGTGTGTGCTTGCAGTCAAATCATACGTTGCCCTCGTCAATGTTCTTTGCAGAAGCCCAAGCCAAAGTCTACACTTGAGCGACAATCTGACACGCAGGTGGAAGAGCTTACAGAAGAGTGCGTTGGACAAATGGATAAGTTGTCAGAAGATTTACATGCAAGGCATGCTGAGTTGCAAGCTCGCATACGAAATCACAGCACTCTCCGTGACGAAGCCATTCACAATCTCAAGGTGCATGACGGTACGAGAGCTAAGTACATTTTATATGCATTTTTAAGTACTTGAAGTTTTTTCTGAAAAGCATGTACGCTGACACCACTTGCACATTTACCTAGGTTCGCTAATGTGAAACAAGCTGAGTCCGCACACAAGCGCTCACGCCCTGCGATGATGAAATCCGTATAGATTGTACAGCCTGATTGGAGCTATGCAGCCAAACCGTAGCACCTCTTCACCAGACGGTGAAAAGGAGGGCAACGTCCTGGTAGACACAGTCTCGGACATTGCCAGGTTCCCTGATGTTGATACGACGTGTGTGTGCCAGTGCAGTGATGAAGGTGAGGCATGAAGCTGCCGTTGCTCACTTGAGGTTCACATAAGGATGCTCTGGATCAGGGATTTTGTGACACAAACAATCAGGATAGGTATGGACACTTGCGTTCTGAGGCAACTGACCAACCCTCACTTCTCTGGACTGAATTTCCGTCCCACTGGATGACTTGGACGCACAGCTATAGCTGCCTCATGCCTGTTGTCAGCGCCAAATTTTTTGACTGGCGTATGTTGCGTCAGATAACCTCACTGACATGTTGAACCAGATGTATTGCAGGCAATCTGTATCGAGGCTGAAAATGCTCAGCACCAAATCTCCTCTGGTAAGAGTCGCTGACAGGTTTAGCCGCATTCAATGGTTTGAGAAGAGTGCAGGCTCAAAGTGGCTTTTGAAATGACGAACGAGCAGCTGAAAGAGCTTGGGAGGCGGATGAAGCAAAAGTGACCCGCCCAGGCCGTTGAAGGGTACTGACGGCACTATCTTCGGAGTAGCGAGGACAAGGATGCACCTGCACTGTCGCTCACGTCTCACTATATGTGTGGAAGCTGAATACCAAGTGGCTTCAGCTTTTTTTGTGCATCTGACCTGTTATTTTACCATGCGTGCACAGCTGTCAACCTAGATGAGCCCATTACACGTCTCTGGCTCTGTGTGTTGCTTTGACCTCTTCCAAGGAACTTCACAATGTTGCTCCCGCCACCAGGCCGGCAATGGAACGGATGAACACGCTCAGCATGGGCTCGTGCCGATTGGAGGGATGCAGCACGCTCCAAGTAAAAATAACACCAAGGATTGTCGGAAGCGGCATGATTCATGTGGCTGTCAAGTTGACGTCACACTGTTAGACAAGTCCATGAGTAAGATTGACAGATGCCAGAACACGAAACACTTCGTGACACGCGGTAGGTCAAGAGGGTCCTATTCAGCGCCTGGAACTTACACCTTAATATACCCTCGAATTGATTGGAGGGGAGGGTGCACGGGTGGCTGAAAAAGTGACCCTCAACCCCTTCCCCGTCCAGGCGAGCTCCTAACACGCGTCAGGAGCATACTTGCCGCTACACGGACACGCGTACCAACACGTGACCCCACGGTACGCGTACCAACACGTGGGCGCCGTAGGCGCTTTTTGCCGGATTTGGGGGTACGGGGGCGCAGCCCTCGTTCGCGAGGTTGCTTTTGCTGCTGACGGGGGCGAATGCCGTAGGCGCAAGGTTGCGTTTGCTGCGGACGGTGTTTTTTTCTATAATTTCGAAATGCTGCCACACAGGGTCTTTTGGAATCTTGAATGAACGCTAACCCCTAACCCCTCGAAAGCACCAACCCCAGGTCGACCTTGCAACCATGGGCCGAGGGTGTCTGACCCCCTGACCTACTGCGTGTCACAAAGCGTTTTACAAGGCAAGACAGCTGACAGAACACAGCAACGAGCGGGTCAGACCAAAATCGGCAACGTAACAACGAACAGCATCTGTAGCACTGAGAATAAAACGTTGTGAGCAACAGCTCAGAGAAAGTAAAACGGATCCGAGGAGCTTAAGCTGTAGAATCCTCACACACGGTACCCAATTTCACGATGTAGATGCGACGCGAGCCCGTGTCACCACGCCATGGGGCAGGACAATGGCGTATGTGGGGGCCGCCCTCGCAGGTGATGACAACGGCAAAGCGAAATGGTGAAGGCATCATCGCGTTTTTGAAAGTCGACGAAGTATTCATCAAACGGCTGGTACAACCCAAATACATGGTGTGCACAAACCCACCCACCCACACAAATGTCTGATCTTAGCTGAGCATGTATCTCATGACAAGACATGCCAAAGGCTGTCACAAATGTCTACATGTGCGTAGCCCATGCCCACCATCGTTTCTCATCCAAGCTGGGTGCCTTCAAAGATCGATGTCCAAATTGAGTGCACTTCCAAAAGCTTACTGCGCTGCATAGGATCTCGATGCAACATGCTGAGAACACCTCTTCGCATAGCGCCCAGTTTCCGCATTTGCACTTTGAACTCGTCGGAGACACTGTCCTCCCATGGCATCTGGGTGCGACCAGCCAAAGCGTCGTAATCTGCACAGAGATGACAATTTATCATGTGCATGTGCACACCTGCATGATACATGTGAAGGGTGCTCTGCTCTTCATGATGATGGTGCATGAGCTGGACAGGACAACGCCAGCCCTCACATGTCAAGTTGCGCAACTCCCAGAGGACTTAAAAATTACTGCATAGCCATTCCCATCGCTCGAGGCAAGCATGCAGGAAATCTATCCCAACTGATGCAGCAAAGCTAAGCAACCCCGCGCTGGGTCATAGTCCAACACACATTTCTCACATGTCTCATCCTTGCAAGGCCCCCTTTACCTCAGTTGACATCACGAGCGTTGACTGATTCTGGCTTGTCTGTGATAGTCGACGCGGACTGGATGCAGAGCCAAAGCCAGCTCCAAAGAGCCATAGACAATTGCAATGCTGATAACGCGGCAGATTTGACAGCCAGTGGCAACTTATCGACGGCGTACCTTGTTGTTTGGAGTACCTCTTGGAAAGACCCGAGTACCTGTAAATATTCATATGCCATGACT
>NW_028323549.1:0-41402 GCF_984573655.1 Nuphar pumila | reverse complement strand
TGCGCTTCAATGCGGAGAAGAAACAGATTGGGACGTATCTGTCGAGCAAGATATGGTCCTTCAAGATGCACCATCACTGCGGATGCGAAATCGAGGTTGTCACTGATCCCAAAAGCTGCAAGTACCTTATTGAAAAGGGCGCCAAGCAAAAGGTATGGATCTCCCTGCAGATGGCATACTCATGATTGGCGATTAGCTGAGTTGCATCCATGAAATTGTGTGCACAGGCCTAAAATCATCTCATAACAGTTCAAGACGTGAGCGATATCACGTTGACAGGTCCTCCCAAGCTTTTGTCTGAAATGCAACATGCTCACCACCTAAGGGTATGATCGGCTGGCCGCTTTTCCTAGAATTCAAGCCTTCCGGAACACTACATCTGGTATTTCGGTAATCACCACATGTGCAGTCGGATGCAATCGACAATGCACCGAACTGTACACAAGACCGTAGGCGGGATGTGGATTTCCCTTATATAGACTAAGCTGCGCAAATTCGATCGCGGCGACTTGCTCATGAAGGCTGCCATGAAACTGGAGTGAGCGGGCTCGAGCTGCTGCAAGATAGCATCACCGGTTCTCTTGGCCACACAGGCTCGGCAGTCCTATGACAGCTTATGTTCACACGTGGGGTGTTGGCTCATCTCTGTCCAAGAGTGCAGGAGGAGGAGTACACAGCAAGCGATGCACAAGTAATAGAGTTGCCAGATGACGACGAGAAAGCCAGGCTGGCTTCTGATCCCATTTTTCGCTTGGAAAGGCAACAGGAACGTCAGGTAAAGGCAGCCAAGGGGAAGGTGGAGTTGTCGGACCTTTTGGAGATGCAGCACCGCAGGACGGCAGACGGGAACTCATACAAGCTGAACAAGGAGTTGAAACGAAGAATGCGGGACACAAAGAAGGAGGCTGCTGCTCTGGACAGTAGGTGCGGCCCAATCCACACATTTGTAGGGCGACCCTTTGCGTGACGGCATCAAGCTTGCATCAACACGAATACTTGGCTAGTGTGTGAATGCCAGTGCCAATGTGATGATCTGATGTGCCGCAGCCCGAGGTATGTTTCATCGCTCACTGGTTCATGCTCACCTTCGATATGAGGATGATGATCAGACGTTACACGGTGGGTGCATATGGTGCGTCAATCTGGTACAGGGGTGATGATGAGGTATCTTTTTACAGCACCACCGAATCCACATGGGCCGTGGCAACTTCAAGTACGAACGGGAGTCCAAGGAAGGTTGATACATTCCTGTCGTGCGTAGCCCTCAGTCTGTCAATCTGTGTGCTTGTCCAGGGACGTATTTGTTGAGTTGTATGCTGAGTCATGTAGTTGGCTATCTGCAGCTAGTTTCTCTATGGACTCGTGATCTAGCAGCAACATCTCAGTATGTGTGTTTGCCTCAATCTGGCTTCAGTCATAAGGACTTGCACTAGTCAGATGTAAGTGAAGATCATTGTTTTCTATCAGTATTTGCATGCAGGCGGCAACAATTAGGCCTTCCGGATCATATAGCTTTGCTCCCGACAAGCGCAGCCGATGCGGAACGTGCCACAACCGAAATGGCGCGGGGAGCAGCACGGCGTGCAAAAACAATGCAACACAAGACTAGACACGACATCCTACGCCAGGACATCTTCGCTGGCGTCCAGAAGCTCAAACGTCTGGGCGGAAGTACTGCCAGGCCTGCGCATGGAAGTGCATCTAGCGTTTCTGCAAAGGCTGCTAAGCTGGCAAAGCGGCGGTCATAATCATTCGAAAGACTGGAATGCTTGGAATACTGGCTGGGCTGCCCTAGTCACCTGTAATTGTGGCTTAGATGTACCGATCTGCCTTTTATAACTTTTTCACACCTACCGGTATCACACGTGGACATGCAGCATGCAGCCATTGACCAACCAAAACTATTCACATTAGGCACTCAAAGTATTACTGTCACTCCTCTTACAGATACGCCAGCCAAGAGAGTGCACGACAGCCAGAGCTGATCTCGCGCCGTTCAAAGGTGACCGAACTTGATAACAATGTTATCAAGTGCACTTCTCTTCACTGGTGAGGGCAGAAGCAATCTCACTGAAAGCTTGCTGGATGCCACAAGTTTCTCGCTTGGAACGAGCTACTTTGTGTGCTTTGTGTGGAAGAATCCTGGGAAGCCGCGGCATATTTATTTGCCATCGTTACAATTGGTCTGAATCCGATGGTGGAACCTGTGAACACAGCTACAAGACATGCCGCCACACATGTGCCGGACTTGTCCACCTGTCCGACAACCATGCAAGGTTCTACCATGCAGAGGTTCTGTACCGCAAGCTTCTATGCCACAGCGATTGGTAACAGGCGCCACACATGCCATAAACCGTGGAAACGCCAAGTCAGGGCATGCCGTTAAATGCATCAGCCCTCATTCTGAGCGCAAAGTTCACATATGATTGTGGACTTTGCAGTCAGCAGTCATGGACATGCAGGGCCCATTGTTGCCACAGCACCTAAAAACCTGTGTTTGTGGACGTCGAACCCCGCATGCTCATCACACAAACTCAGGGTTGATCTGCTTCCAAGCAGCGATCCACGCCAGCATGCCGTCTGCAAGCTTGACAAAATAGGGGTCGATGTGGGCAAGCCCAGTGCGCACGAGCCCCGCAAGCTCGATCATGCACTTGATTGTTGTGTCAGACTCCTTGCTCAATGTCACACGCTGGAAGAAAGGAATGATCTCCTCCTGCAACGCATTCCAACACATCAGCACACAAGAGCTCGCATGAACTCGCGCACCAACTCAATGTGGGCTTTGCCTGTAAACTAGAGGCCACAGTGGTTAAAAACACCGCTCACTGAGTTGCCGGAAGTTGATTGCTCTCATGCAAGCTTCCAAATGTGAGCACCCACCCATGCATTTGGAAAGAGTTCCACCTACCAGCTCAATGACAAGCAATAGGCATTTTCCCCCATGTAGGAGCCTGAAAACCGCCGAGTGGCCCTTGACTGACCCCTTATAAGTATACGAACATTCTTTGGATGTTATGCAATGACCATCCACTGCTGGCCATGTTCGGGAGCTGCAAGAGAGCAAGCGTGCCCTTGGTGGTTTGACGCCCGACAACACAAGGCTTACATACACCGCGTCGCCAGATGAAGAACAATAACCCCCACATCCAGCCTCACCACTTTCTCCAAAGTTTCTTGGCCACCCTACGTGAACTCTCAGCTTGTGCACATTATTTGCAAGACACATGAGGGAGTGGTTCCAACAATATGTTGTATGTTGTGGGACAAGTAAATTGCCCGTGGCAATATTTGGAGTGCATATATGGCACGCTGTGCATTAAACTTTGCCTTGCTGACATTGAGCTGCCTCGATTCTTCCACAACATGACACATGCATCGAAATTGATGAATGTGCGTTGAGCATGACGCAGCACTTGACCAGCTTCTCCAGAACTTCTTGACCACAATACATTACCTCTCAGCTTGTGCACAATAGCTGCGAGACACATGGGGCACAGCAAGGAGGAGTGATTACAACCAATATGTTGTACGTCGTGGGAACCATGCACTGCCCCCGTAACAATACGTAGATTCGTGTGGCACGATGTGCATTGCAATTTGCCGTGCAGACATTGACCTGCCTCGATTCTTTCACAACATGACACATGCATCGCAATTGACGAAAGTGCGCTGACCACAACCGCGGCACTTGTCTATATCGGTAGACAACCTACATCGGCCGCTGAAAGCCCTTTGAAATCTCCACTGCATACCTTCCAAAATTTACCATCACCCGCGGTGACCATCGTGCAGCTCCAAAACAAGGCTGAAAGCACACCTGCCAGAAGATACCCTTGTACTCCTTCTTCAAGTTGGTGAACGGGTTGCTGGCCTTGCTGTGCCAGATGTATGGAAGTCCAGTCTTAACACCAAGGCCAAGATGGTCGCAGATGACCTTTGTGCACCAGCCTGCCCACATGTCATCGTAGCGTCCAATTGGTTGACCCTCACCCATCAGACCAAAGTACATGGCAGGTCCAATGAGCTCACGGTCAAAGGCCAAGTTCATACCGCACATGGGGAACAGCGTGTTCTTGGGAATAGTCTGCACCATGTCAACGTAGCGTGTATTCCGTTCGAGGGGCTTGACCATCTGGGTGGGTGCGTCGTAGTCGGGAATGTTGAGCCAAAGACCATGAGAGACCGCTGTTGGCACGCCCTCACGAAGGGAGAACGGGTAGCCCCGCACGAAATCCGAACCTTTTGCGAAAGGGTCATAGAGAGTATTGAAGAAGTAGGGAGTGGCTGGGGAAAGCAGATTCTCGATGTGCTGCTGCAGTGCGTTGATGTCCTCGCCAGAGGGGTTCTTTGCCACAAAGCAGTCATCATCGATGGTGAAGATATATTTTTTGCGCGACACCATGAAACCGAAGCACCGGCATGCAGAGTCTTTGAAAGAGATAGCCCAAGCTTTGTCACCCAGCATCTTCTCGATGTCGTTGCGGTTGTAGAACTCGACGTCGAATCCCTTGGGTGTTTCAACCTTGCGGGTAGGGTCGCCATCCTGGATCACAATCAAGTGGTACGGCTGGAAGAAAGGCCGCCACATCTCCAAGAAATCGAGATTTCTAATTGTGGGGATGACAATATCCAGCTGATCTGCGAGCGACATGATGAACTTGCTTTTGGCGCAGGGTGCAAGTCAACAGATGGACAGCAGGGTCAACCTCTTCGGTGCTCTGGTTGCCTAGCTACATTCACACCAGGCGCAGATACAGCATATATGTGCGCTACATTTGCTCCTTTTCGTGCGCTTACCTTTGGTTCCTGGTGTAGACAAGAAGCCACAGGCTTCCCACAGCGCACTCTCCACATGCACCCCGCTTGCACAGTCAAGATAGCTCATTTCTGAGATAGTTTGTGCACGCTTGCAGAATAACAACGTTTTTTGAGGTACAACACTTAGCCACTCTCCCACGCGGGTGTAAGCGTCGGATATGACACGTTATGTGGGCCACCTGCGGTCGAAAACATTTAGTGCACATGCACAGCTGATGGCGGCAGTGGCGTGACACCATTTCGAGGCGACTGGCACCATACATAGGCGACTGTCCTTTCTATCTTCTTTAAGCTTCTCTTTCATTTACTGTGTTTGGATGTGGTGAATGGGTTGATATGGCACTCCAATCAATTTTGCTCGAAGGTCGCGGGTTGCATTACCAAGGCGCTCTGACGCCTCACACAAGCAACACACTTCTGTGAACCTCAATAATCTTAACGTAAGTTTCCATTCGCAATTCGCACTTCTCTTTTTAAACACGAGGGCACCGACACGACGGAACAGGAACAGGCGCCAGGGTTCGTTAGTATGCCGACAGCAACTCCTCTCTCCTGACGAATCCAATGCCCGAAACGAGAAAAATGTGAACAGTACAGTTTACAGGTGCGACCATTCACCTTTCCATTTACACAATGAATGGCCACCATGTTACGTGGTATCCATCACATGCAAAAGCGACACTCTGCACGCGAGGGATTGTCTCGCTGGGCAAACTTGGCACACAAATGCGATAATTATAGGACCTTTTTCGGGGATCCATGCGGCTGCTGACTGCGTACGCGTCGGACGCAAGACACGCTGATGATGTGGTGGCCCATTCGTGCAAAGCGCCAGGCAGAACAAGCGATCTCATGTGTGTTGAGCAGGTTGCGCCAGTCGTCGTTGGCCGGAAGTACGCGAGGCGCTGTACTGGTGCAGCTGCTTCGAATAGAAAATGGGGCGTACTCGGCATTGCTGTCTGGCAACACCCTGTCGCAAGATTCTACCCCAGGACAATACGTGAATTCAGGGGCGGCGAAACTGAGTTCAGACAGGTCAGATAAGCCTGCAAATGATGCAGATTCCATGCGTCACACAACAAATCTAGTGGCCGGGGTGACGCGGTGGCGACGGCAGCTTGACTTTGTGATCTCCAACCTTGCAGGGCGGGCATCCATGGAGCTAGAGCCAGCAGTGCGCCAGGTGCGTTACCGTTTGCAGCATTCCCCTTCTCATGGGTGCAACTAGCGACATTGTGCTGGACTGTTTCAGGTCATGCAGGAAAACGAGGCGCGCTGCGTTGCAAGCTCTGGTCACTACCCTGGAGCCATATGCCAAGGCCATTTGGAGAAGTGCTGAACCATATAGATTCCAATTTGAATCACCGTGGGTGCTAATCTTTGGAACGGGTGTCAAAATGCAAACCTGAATGTAGATGTCTGGCACGAGAATCACTGGACTAGCAACTGGTGCGCGTGGCCGAAGCGTCCATGAGTACGGCTTGATATCCGATTGGTTAATTTATTCGTTGAACATCCTGAAGTATGTCACAGCACAAACAGTGATAAAGTCACTGACTCCTGGCAAAAACTTCTGGCAAAAATGGAGGACATGTGTGACCATACCGGTCGACATGCTGTCGTGTCTGTTGTTGCGACAGTAAACAAAAGGGTGTGGAATCTGCAGATCCTGCGACTGGGCATTTACGAAATTCTGCACACAGTCATCACGCCCTGGGCGATTCATGAGCATGTGGAGCTGGCAAAAGTGTGCGTGCGTCAGGAGATAGGGGGATTTGTCAACGCCATTCTTCGCAATGCTCTCCGCCAGCGAGAAGCAAATTCTCTCCTCCTTCCTCTGATTCCTGCACCGCCCAGCCAACCAGAGGGTCGCAAGCACGTCTCCCTCCAATTCGTGCTGCACGCCGGGCAATGACAGTCAGTCTCTGCCGTAACAACTCCACTCCAGCATCGCTAGGCTGCGCCAACGGGCTCCCAATCTGTCAAATTGTGCTCACGCAAACCTAATTTATGCTGGAATAGCTGGAATATCCTGATTTGGCGTCCCCACGGCTGACAACACATCGGGGGTGCATTGTACAACTTGCCCTTTGCTGTGCGATTGTACTCATGTTGCGTTGCCCGCAATGAAGGAAAGCAAGGTTTGGTTCCAGCCTGGCTGTGCGGTTGTGCGTGAAGGTGATAGTCTACCACCATCCTTGTGCACTGCGCAGTATAGCAAGTTGCAAGTTGACCACGCCAAATTCTGTTGCCTGCTCACTAGACTGCAACGTGTGTCCATGCACCTGGCTATGCGTCTGTGTCAAGGTAGGGTATACCGGCACTTGATCGGTTCGATGCGCATGAGTCATCGGCATGACGCAAGCAACACGGTTCCACCAAAAGGCACATCTTCACACGAAACTCTCCAATTTCCACCACTCAGCGCATTGTGGCCGATCAAAGCATCCAGGCGTACAGGCGTGACGGGGATGTGCAAGTGCAGGCAATTACGAGACAGGGCCCGCAGCATTGCGATTGCCACCAGTCACCCGACATGGATGGTTGCTCGGTGGCTCAAGCAATATGGGCAGGAAGCCACTGTACAGTTGCTGACACGCAACAACGAGCGGCCTGTGTACGGCATCCGCGTCAACACTGCCAAGACTGACGTGGCATCGCTGTGTGCTCGCCTCGAATCGACTGAAGCTGTTGTGGAGCCATCCCCCTACTTGCCGCAAGAATTTCTCCGGTGCGTGCTTGCAAACGCATGGGGGACACAGAAAGGGCGAGGCAACGCTACCAATGAAGCAAATCACAATATGTTGCAATCATATGGCCTGATGGCTGAAGGCAAGAGATGGTGAGCCTCCCAGTGCATGCCATTGGCAGGGGTGAAGAGGAGCGCCTGTTCGGTAAGCCACTGACGACACAGAAATCAAAATCACATCTGGTCAGTGCCGAGATCTACTTGGTCACACTTTGATGTATCAGTGAAATTGTACCGATGTAGGTATACAGTTAAAGTGTACATTCAGCGGTGCTCTGTGTCACTCCAGAAACTCCTGGTTTCTCGGATGCATTTCGAGAAATCTCCTTCTTCAAAGGTTGCACATGAGCTGCATTTACCTCTGATCTGTTATTCCCACAGCGCCTGTAATGTAGCCTCCACATGCACTGCAACACGGCTTCTACAGATATATGGGTGCTTGCAGCCACACCCTGATTTGTCAGCAGTGACGACACATCGCCTGCAGAATGTGTCCTGAGATATCCTGCAATGCATCGTATTGGGGTCTGCGTCTGCAGGGTGTCTCAAGGCATGCAAGCCATCCTAATGTCCGGAGTAATGCAAGAAGGGCTCTGTGCTGTCCAAGACGAAGGCGCAGGCCTAGTGGTAGCTATGCTGGACCCGCAACCCGGTGACTCGCTCTTGGATGCATGTGCTGCACCCGGTGGCAAGACGCTGTATTGTGCAGCACGGATGAAAGGGGCAGAGAACCCAGGCACATCCATTGTGGCGATGGATGTGAACCCTGCTCGCCTTGGGCTGGTGTCAAAAGCTGCCGAGCTTGCGGGTCTGCACAGTATTATCACCACCGTGGCAGGGGACCTCTGTGCTGCATCAACCCCACGGTATGTTCATCTACGAGCAGAGTCTGGGCTGTTTTCTTGTGTAAAACTGTTCATACTTCGCCGTTTGTCCTTCGCTGTTTGCACTTCGCTGGTGGCGCAAACTGTGCATACACCTGACCACACCCGCACCCTTCCAGCTTCTCCATGGGCTCTGCAGTGCAAAAGGAAAACGAAAACCTGATAGTGGTGTGTGGCCCATGTGCCGGTGTTGTTGGAGAGGACCTCACTGTCTACCAAGTGTTGATGGTAATAAGCCCCTGCACACTGGAGTAGCCGGCATGCCTGTAAATGTGTGTGGTTAGCATTGGACTACTATACATGGGCGCTTTGCGGGGTCAATCGGTGTGAAGTCCTTGAAGTGCAAAACTATTGAATCCTAGTGCCTTGCTGGTCCCTGTGAGATTAGTTTAGTTCATCGGCACATGTGCTGTAGCCGTGGAGCACATGGTTTGGCACCAGCCCAAGCACTCGGTCATTGACCTGGACTGCATGCTTCATTCTAACAAGGCCCAGGGTTCTTTATGCCCAGCGTGATTCTTTATTCTAGTTGCCTCCACAACTTCCAACCACCTTCTTTCGCGTTGACACTGTCGAGAGTACCCACACCCAGGATGCATTGGTGATGTGCAGAGGCTTTGTGGTACCTATCAGCACGGCTGACGTTGTGACTGCAGAGGAGACATTTTGGCAACGACATGCGGTGCAAGGCGAGGCAGAGGCTGCGCACACGCCTGATGTGCAACACCAGCTGTTTGCCAAGGTGCTACTGGATGCCCCTTGCTCTGGACTAGGCGTCCTCTGCAAGCGTGCTGACATGCGGTGGCGACGAACGCCGGAAGACCTGGTTGAGCTGGTTGCATTACAGGTGTGCTGCCTATTGCAAATATTTTTAGGCGTGATATCCCCTTTGTCCTTGGCTTCGCTTTCAATGGAAGTTGCATGCACCGCAAAGGTTTTCGCAGTTGTGTTCACAATGTGATCATGGCGCTCATGTACCCAAGTGCTGTGCAGAGACGCCTGCTGCTAGCTGCCGCTCCGTGCGTGAAGCCAGGAGGACTGCTGGTGTACTCCACGTGCTCAATCGAACCCTGTGAGAACGCGGAACAGGTTCAGTACTTTTTAGATGCCTGCCCGGAATTTGAGCTGGAGAGGCCCCAGTCCGGAAACATCAACCCGCAGCTGCTGTCTGATGAAGGTTTTCTTGCCACCGTTCCGTTCCGGGACGGCATTGACGGAGCTTTTGCGGCTTGTTTGCGGAAACGTCATGCATAGGAACCAGATGCCAATCATCGTATGCAACCCGCTCGCGCTATCGGCTGATATGTTGTAAATCACAAAGAAGGTTGAGCACCTCGCATTTCCAGCTCATTTAGACACAGGTTGACACAGGGGAGCCAAGAACAAATGGCAATTTCGCCCGAGTGCTAACACATGAAAGACAGGAATCAAGGTCGGGCATCGGAGATAGGTCGTGTTGCCAAAATTGAGCATTGCCCGAATCCCGGGAAACAGGTTTCCGGGGAAATGTGAATTACAACAGCAGCTTCCGTTACTCACAAGTGCCGCATGCCACACTAACACTACAGGGATACGCTGAACAAGCCTATTTTGAAGTTACTGCATGAATGGCGGCAGCGAGGCGACCGACGTTCTTGGTGTTGACTCCCGCCATCGAGATACGGCCATTGCGGGTCATGTAGATGCTGTGCTTGGCAGATAGCTCGTCGACCATGTCTCCGGTCATGCCAGAGAAGCAGAACATCCCAATTTGGTCAGTGACGTGGTTCCAGGTGAGCTTAGAGCCTGACGCCTCCAAAGTGCTGCGAAGCATCTTCCTCATGCTGATGATGCGGTCGGCCATGGTCTTGACCTCAGTGTACCTACACAAGCGAGCACAGAGCTCAGATTTCGCCAAAATGCCACTTCACCCTGTATGCAGTGGCAAAGTCCCAGGCGTGCTTCGTGTTGTCTAGACAATTACCTTCAAATGTAACATCCTCGCCACCAGGGCCAGCCATTTAAATGTGGGTACCCAAATTGTAGATTGCAGCTCCTTGGTAACTCTCTGCCGTGGCACTTCTCAGCCTTCCCAGGAGCAACTGTCAGAAAGCTCCACAAAATGCAGATGGATGCTAATGTGCATCAAGCCACTAGCAACAGATGCATTGAAAGCAATGCGTCGTCCTTGCATCATCCTCAAGAAACTCACACGTCTTCCAAAGCCATACACGACTTCTTCGAAAACCCCAACGTAGTACCCTTAAAATCCATATCCAACCAAAAGAGATGACACTAGGCAAGATTCTCATGCTGCAACTCGACGTTGGTGGGACACGAGGGGCGCACCAGAGGGCCTTGAGTTCAGGGTCTGTCAGAATCTCACTGACCAGGTAGGCGCCATGGCACGGAGGATTGCTGTACATCGCTCGGGAGATACCCTGGATCTGAGACTTGACCGCCGTTGCCTCTGTGGGGCTGTCACACACGATGGAGAACGCGCCAATGCGCTGACCATACATGCCCATGTTCTTGGCATATGACTGGGACAGCGCCATCGGGAGGCCCTGGTCCAAGAAGAGCTGAATAGCTTGGCGATCCTTCTCGCAGTCGCCTGAGGCAAAGCCCTGGTAGGCCATATCAAAGAAGGAGAAATGGCTCTTCTCCCTCACCACGTCGGCGATGGCTTTCCACTCCTCGAGAGTGGGGTCGACGCCCGTGGGGTTGTGCGCACATGCATGCAACAGAATCACAGAGCCAGAGGGAGCTTTCTGCAATGACCGACCATCTGGAATCAAGTACAGCTCATGGCGGGGAGATAGGAAGAAGCTTGGTTGAGCTGCCATTCTGTTACAGATAGAGGACAGCGAATAAATCAGAGCAGCAGCATGATCTGAGACATGATCAACAGTCATCTCTACCGCACATTGTGCAGATGGCATCGCTTTGCCAGAAGAGTATGGTTGTTGCTTTGGACCACAAGTTTATGCACCAAGGGCGCAGTCTCTCAAGAGGCAAGGCAAACGAGGCTGTGTGAGCTTCTACAAGGGCATGTTTGACTGGTGCGACCAGTTAGCGTACCTTGAGATCCTCGAGCATGCCATTCAGGTCCAGTCCACGGGTTTCTGGCTTGTAGTATCTGAACTCAGCCTTGTCGACACCTGCGTCTCTCCAGATGTTGTGATGGTTTGACCAGGTTGGCTTGGGGATGAGAACTTTTGCCTTTGGCATGAAGCGCTTTTGGAACTCAGCCATCAGGCGGCAAGCTCCTGTCCCGGACAATGATTGCACAGCTGCAACCTGGTTGTTCTTCAGCACATCCGCATTGTCACCATACGCAAGCTTCATGGTCTCGTCAATGAATGGCTTGTACCCCGCCATAGGGAGGTACCTGCGAGTAACACCTGAATTATTGCCTCCGAATTTTGTGAAACAACTGCCCTGGAGGAAACGATGGTTTCAGAATCTGGCATGCGGCAACTTGGTCCCGCTAAACCCTGAACCTGCTTTTGTTGGCGACAACAACTTAGTTCAATTGCGCACAGCAAGAGATTGACAAGTTTCACAAACAAGAGAAGCGAGGGCTTTGGTGGTGGATAACCAGTCATGCCCCGTGCAGTCAAATCAAGTGCACAACTGCTGCTGACCAAAGCGGCAAATCAACCAACAGCCACCCTGGAACGCACTCCATGAACTTGCTATCTGTCACGCGCTTCTCCGCTTCACGCACGCACTTCAGCACTACAGGCTTGCCATCATCGTCACGATAAGCGCCCTGCAGTTACAGATACGGTGGTTGGTGATGCGAGCAAAGGAGATCACGGGGTCATTGGTTAGGGGTTGGTTATTTCCACGCACCACCCCCAAATTCATTTTCTCAGGGTTCTTGTCCATGAGGAAGTTCTCCGTAACTCCGAGGATAGGGTCTTTGGGATACAGGTCGACATGAGAGAAAAGGCCCAGGCTACGACACGATGTGTGCAGGCTGCGGCTTGAGCCCACGATTCGAGTGAAAACGGCCTCCATCTTGCAGGACGACGATGAGAAGGAAATGAAATGCGTCAGAAAGAGCAGCCATTGGCCATATGTGCTGCTTATAGACTGCCTTCGTGCTTCGTAAGGTCGTGATTGCCTGGAGTGTCACACCTGGATCAACGCGGTGAATAGGGCAATCTAGAGAACCCTGTGAAAGTCTGAGAAGAAACACGAGGACATGATGCAGGGATTTCGGTCGGGACGAGGTGATGCCAGATAGCGGTGGCAAACACACAGATACGTCATGCGCCTGACTATACTCGACATTTTGAGGTTACACGTTGCCTATACGCCGTTCCTGGGTGGCAGGCCAGGAACGCATTGGCTATATCGTGTCGCATCAGCACATGCGTATGGTCAAAGATGGATAGACGAAGTCTGATGGCAGCAGCTGGTTTCGGGCTCGTGGCTTGGGGAGTGTACCTCATGTACGACATGCAGAAACTGAAACAATCCGCTGCCTTTCGGCGCAAGTTTCAAGACAAGGAGGACGACGATACTCCGTGGCAACCATCAGAGTGACATGAAGACGTTGAACTAGGCGTCCACTCTTGCACCTCCTTAGCTTCTGGAATGTGAAGTGGATTTCGACATTGCGGAGCACATGTATGTCTCCGACGTTCTGCACTAGGTACATCTTGCCGCTTGTTCGCTGCATCACTTGTTCACAAAGTTGCATTCGCAAGTTACTTCCGGTAAGGTGTTTGCGAAGCCATGCGGCCACCGTCAAGCCAGCGGGCAGGCGAAAGAACCCTATCTTGGTAGCTGTTAGCTGTTTCGTTTGTCGAAGCCTGCTGTTTCGGAGTGTGTGGTGATGCATCAAGATTATCGCACATGATAAATCAGGCTGATAATGGGATGGATGCGTGCCAGAACCATGACATGTTAACGAGGCAGTGGTGTGGGAGAAGTGTGTGCACATATGCAGCAGTTCTGCGGGACGATGTGCTTCCCACTGCATCTGCTCATGTTGCATTGCTTGCATTTGTCTCGCAACTAGTTGTGTGCATGGCCATCAAGATAGGAAGTTCATGCTCCGCACCCACTCAAGGAAAGCGTGGCAAGCAAGCAAGGTAACAGAAACATGCAGCGGCATTGTGGCATTGCCTATTCCAGCTTGGCTGCACAGGTTCGGCCTCTGATTATGTCCAAGCATCTTATATTCGTCCAGTTGCTGGCTGAAACTAGAAGGTCATCACCTCCCTGGCATCTTAGCTTTGTTCGACACTTTTCTGAACTGTCTGAAAATGCAGCAGACGCATGCAAGGGAGGTGTGCGGCAGCACGTCAACATCCCACTTGGGTACCATCGCCTTCCATACAAGTATCTCGATGCAAAGTGCGCGTGATTGCGTTGGTTGACACGAAGGTTGCAAGAGCACTCCCGGAAGCTCTCGTAGTATACATATGCTATATTCACACATGGAAGCTGCTTGCAGGAAGCAAGCTGCATGGTTCCGGGCCTTGAAAGCGCGCAATCGCAATTACCAGAGAAGGGTCTCAGATGAGTGCAAGTAATGCTTGCAAAAGAGAAAGGCAACAACGAGCCGGCTCATCCATGATCTATCTCGATACCGGACCGACTCTGTCAAGATACAGGACCCTCATAATATTGATTCCAAGCGCACTGAGCCTGCCAACTCGGCGTGCAGCCAGACATGCAGGTCGGTGATGAAGCTCTCTGTGGGTCTAAATTCCCGCCCCGATCACTGGGACATGATGGCAGTTAGCGGTGCTCATGTGTTACTGCGTGCCTTGCTCTCTGCTGCAAGCCTTGGTTGAAGGATTGGATGTGAGAAAAAGGCTTATTTACGTATATGTATCAACATGATTGCATTGCTCTGTCACTTGGCACAACGCTTGTTCAAGCAGTGTCGCACAAGGGACAGTGTAGTGTTGCGTGTTGAGTGTGAAGCTCAGGGTCAGTCCATGTGTCTCGATGTTCACGTGTTTCAACGTGGTAGTACAAGCCTAGAATGACCATGACATGGCACAGGTAGAGCCCCATTCAGATCCAATGTCCTCACAAAACAGGATATCTGGACTGGCTGTGTCAGTAGGACACAACTGTTTATTTTCTGGGTAAACGTTAACCAGCTGTACGCACACTGGCTGCTTACAACAGCTGTCTGTGCCCATCATGGGCTTGCACATGCTTGGATTATTTTATATGATGAGCTATTGCTTGAGACGCTTGGAGATTCCTGTGCCATCAACCCTATGCTTGAGAAGGTTGTCACAAAAGTAGCTGGGTACTTCATGCTGGGCTTTGCACGAGTGGACATCGCACGAATGCACTCTGTTAGTCGTTTGTGCAGGATGTCAATGCTATTTGCTTTGGATTTTGCTTATCGCTGGAGAAGATGGGTCAGCATGCCTACATGGGCAGCCATTTACCTCGCCTATCCTATCAATGTGCAATTTTAGCAGTGCAGGACCAGGTCGCTCCTGTGCTGTGCGGTCTGTGATCTAGCAGTTTGCATGATCGATTCCAACACCGCAACATCCGCCAGCAGTATGAGCACAGCCTCCTGGGCGTTTAGTGTTCTGAGTGCAGTCCAGTTGTCTGTATTCAGCTGGGCCCCACGCTGGCACTCTGGTCCATATCGTATGGTGCCACTGGTGGGGGCTTGCAAGGGGCAGCCATTGCACCAGAGCGTCGTACCACGCGAGCTCACAATGCAAGCTAGCAACCTTCTTTGCATCACAATTAATGCTTCATCCCTTTGAGATACCCTCGTCGAGGAGGGACGCGTTCGTACCAATCGGTGAGTGACTCGCAAATCGCGACGCAATGCCGCCAGCGTCATCTATGAGACATCATCATGTCTCATCAGAATTTCACAACACATTGTGTGGCACATGGCTCATTCCGTTTGACCGCACCTTGAAGCTCAAGATTAAACGAGAAACAGAAACAACATAGCTGTACATCTGGTTTTACCTAAACTGTGGCCCGGGATGTTGCACTGAACGCTAAGCCACTGTATATCCAAGCCACATATCACGTACGTGCTGGGACTCAATAGCTTCTATTTCATGAATGCATCTTAAAACATATTCCTTTTTGTTTCCACTCATCTCTCTTTGTGCTTGACATCAAGCAAAACGGAAACATCGCGCTCTCGCTCGTAGCTTGTCCACAGCTGCTCAGCGAGAAAAGTCACAATGGACAGTGCACCCAAGGAAACTGAAACACCGCCAGTAGTAGGAGCAGGGACGAGCACACCGTCAGAATCCAATGCGTTTTCCTGTGCGTTTCCCTCGCTTGAACGAATTGTCTACTGACGGTAGGTAGCTCATGTTCACCTGTGCTCGTCGGTTCCTTCACAAGGTTGCGAATGAAGGATCTGGTTCGGTGGTGTATGTGTGTAGAGTTTCACAAGGCCTACAGGTTGCGTGCAGTTTTCGAGGCTGTACCGTGACCTTTCCGTAGCTGTCAGTGACATTGTGTCAAATGTGGTTCACTGCATTCCCACCAGTCCTTCCTTACAATGAAAGGCAACGGGAGATGAGATATGAATGACGCAAAGTCCGTTTTAAAGGTGCGGAGAGGTGCAGTGGTTGCACAGGGAGTGGACACCGCAGCATGGGTTATTCAATCACTTCTGTTTGCAGTGTTCAAGAGCTTTAGCACCAAGACGGCCCTGTTCGTCAGCAATGCTTCCAAGCGAACAGCAGAGACTGTCAAGTCCGGAACCAAGACAGGCACACAGGGCCTCATGACCCTTGGAACCACTGCATCAGAGGGCATCAAGCACCTTGGCACCCATGCTGCTGCCGGAGGGCAGTATGTGTGGAACGCCACTGGAACTGTGGTGGGAAGGTTCTCGCAAGCAGGCTTGCTGGCAGTCTGCCAGCGTGAAGCCAAGTATGATCTGCAACAATGTCTGTTAGCATTCGGGTCGAGCTGTCGCGTGTGGTTTATCTGCTTTAGGCATTGCCTTGAGGGCCGAATACTCACTTCGAAATGTCGGAGCACATGCGTGTGCACATGATATGCATACTCTTCAACCGCACATGGAATCTGGTGTGGACCCTTAGCACACTCAAAGAGCGTATTTATGTCCACTGCGCATCAGGAAACCAGGCATGCAACGCCTTGCCAAACACTACTCGATGCATGGAAAACGAAGGGCAGCATCTTTTGAGATATGTCCCACAATGACATTCCAAACTGCGCCATCCACATCACAGCTTCGCGCACAACAGTCAGCACCATGCTCTTGGCAGGGTGTTTCGCCGATGTAAAGCTGGACGCAGAGGCGTTGCACATTGCCGCCAAGTGTTTGAAGAGCTGATAGCAGTTCAGATGACTCGTGCATTCTTCTGTCCAATGGAATTCTGTGCCGTCTGTAAGCTCGTGTGACCAGGCCTGACTAGGCAGGTGGGGATCTTCACGCAGTTTACCACATCCTGTTGCAGAGGGCTGCAGCTTGGAGAGCGAGCGCTGCTGAGGGGTTTATAAATATGCACAGAGAGATGCAACGCAATTGATTGAAGCGTCTGGTTGTTCACATCACACTACAGCAACTACGTCCGTGTGTGGCTGAGGGGCGCGTGCATGTGTGCAGAGAGGCGCCCTGCCCGCGTGTCATGCTACTGTGCTGCACAGCGATCTGCTCAGGTGCGCTGGCCTCGGAGGGCCTGTTCACGCAGGACGGGCCTCACGATCTGGTGGATCACCTCCAGCGAGAGATCCAGGCCTCGCACGCTGCGTCGCTCCTCCCCCCCGGCACCAGCCCCCAGGTCACCGCGTCGCTCGTCAAGCACTGGCTCTGCGCGCTCCCTGAGCCCCTCATGACGTACAAGCTCGTTCCCGCGCTCACTTCTTCCAGCACCCCTGTCACCGCACTCAAGCCCATCCTTGCCGAGCTTCCGCTTGCGAACTCAAACGCGCTCCACCTTCTGCTCGACACATGCAACCGCATCGCGAGTAACGCGGCCATCAACGACACTGATGCTGCTTCCCTCGCCAACGCCCTGGCGCCCTGCCTCCTCTGGAAGGAAGCTGTCCCTGCGGTGCGTGGGCAAATGCTGTTTCAAAAGGTTCCGAGACGAGCTCTCACTGCCTTGTTTTGTACTAGAATCGCTGCATTGCCAGTGACACCGACCGTGCTCGACTTGACGCAGTTTTTGCATTTGCTTTGTCATGCCTGTTACCTTCAACCACAGGTTGACTCGCCTGCGCTTGTCAGATCTATACATTGACTCGGCTTCTTGTGCACACCTTTTCATCGTGATTCGTGCTCAGCAACGCCATGTTTTGTGGTCGCCGAGGACTGTCTGGTCTCACTCTCTCCTTTCATGTTGTGTGCTCAGTCAGTGCGCGGTGCATAGGGCACCTTGCGTTTGTGTGTCCTGATTTTCAAGCATCTGTGCGTGACATTCAGCATCTGACACTACAATGTATGCGTCGAAGACTGACGTGAACCTTTCACGCTGTCGAGACAGCTACTCAATGCTACTTGTGCCGAGCTGCTGATTGCTTGCAGACGGCGGCGCCTCCGTCTTCCGCCCCTGATATGGATGTGCCCATATCCCCGACCAGCCCTGTGGCTCCTATTCCGGGCACACCATTGAGCGAGGAAGAGCTGTCGGTCTTCAAGCAGCTGCTTGTGCATATCATCACCAACTACCGGAGCTTTTGCTGATGGGTGAGGGTTTGTTGAGATGTTCCCATGCTGGCGTGCTCTATAGGTATCCAGATTTACATTTGGTGCTGGTGTTTCGTGCTCTGGCATACTCCTGGCCTGGATGGCCATGCGAGCCCTGTACCCATGCTGGACCACTGCTTCATCATCATACATTTGCCAGTCGATGTGCGTTAGCTCAACGACTGTGATATATGTAAATGCCTATACCTGCTGTTCTCTGAACCAATAAAACGGTAGCAGACGTTTTGTGAGATGTAAGGATACATCTCAGCCGTTTCCTGCAGGCCCGTCACATGGTGGCGGGGAAAAACCCTAATGACGCGCCAGAGGAAAATCCAAGATCGACCTCGTCGAGCTCTCGAGAGCATCTCAGGCTGGGATTGCCTGAGAGTCCTCTTCGTAGACGTTTCCTTGTCTCTAGGCTTGTTTTCAGAAGCACAACTTCTAGCTTCTCGTTTCTCTAGCAGCTAGGCGCCTTTGTGCTTTTTTTTGGCGCCCGCCTACCCCCCCCATAGGTTGTGGTTTCCCTGCAGTCGGCCCCCTGTATTTTTCTGAGTCAGCTTTTGCCGCCTGAGGCCTCTTTTGCTGTGCTTTCCTTTGTCACACGTTGAGAGCGTGGCAGGCAGCGGCGCTGGCGCTGAGAGGTGCTGCTGGTCATGTGTACACTGTTTCCATGTGCTGTTGAATCTTCGTGTAGTGTTGCCCGTTGATAAATCTCTACCGACATTGATTGGTTTGTCTGCTGGCAAGTCCGATAGCCACAAATGGATCCTTCGCAATTCCATTCCATGTGAAGTCTTGCTCATCATTGCGCTGTGGTTTCCGGTCCGAGTTCAGACAAAGGACGATTCAGGCCGAATCTTGAGTACTTGCAATTGTTAAAGTGACTGCCAAGCCCTGGATAATGGGGTGTGCTCTACAACTTCTATTGGCATCAGGTGGCAGCAATTCTTCGACTAGTGAGTCTTGAGCGGTCACACTCCTCGATACCTCGTTGTCAGGGTATCGATTGGATACTTGTAAATGCAAGCAGGTTTGTGAACAGCAGCACGCCACAACTGCACTCCACACCAGGATGTACCAATCTATCTTTTGTCCGAACGGATTCATCAGCCTACACACATGAACATGAAGCTTGATTTGCGCACAGGGTAAAAAGGTTCGAAGCAACGATGCCAGCATCATCCCGCTTTACATGAAATAAAATGCAGACATCACACGGAAATTTGGCACACAAAGGGAGTGTTGGGCACCTTTGTCAGGTTTCTGCAAACCAGCAGGTCTAAATCCAGGCACGAAAGCAGCATTCAAACCCCTCTGCAACCGCGTGATGCGCAGTGAGCACAAAGTTATGATAATGTGCCGTTGCTGCCAGTTGCGCATAGTTTGCGCACTTCAGCAGGAGACTGGTCTTCCAACCGTGCTGATACCCCTGGACCACAAAGGCGGATGTGCACTGCCGGTCAACGCCGCTACGAACTTTGAGAAGTACGAGTAGATGTGCACATCCCTTCGACTTCTTCTGCAAACTGCAACAGGGGCATGCTGCGCTGTGCTGGCTTTGAGGCATCGATTCCTTCATTCCTCTCTATTCTTGCTCTTCTCAAAACGCGTCGGTGTGTTCAGAGCAGACAGACATGTGAGACCAAGCATTAATGCGGTCAATAAAACACCAAACACAATTAGTCCCTCAGCGAATTTCACTCGCTGCTGAAAACAGGTGGACTTGGCGTCAATGACGGTGCAGTCGTCCGCTATTGACTGTGCCACGAACGAGAAGAGCAGGGTAGCGTATGATAACGATCTAGTCATCGTATGTGAAGGATCTAATGGGGCGTCAACATAGAGCAAGCCAACCGTGGCAAAAAACTAGTAGACAGCTGTGCAAGCCACAGGTACAGGCGATGAACGTACGGTTTGGCCCTGCTGAAACCTACATAAGAAAGGAACGTGCATGAGTTTCACGGGGAGCGGTCGTGGCGAAACCATGCTTGCTGGACATGAGCAAGCGCAGGACTATCCCGTGATAGCTTGGCACATCCAGTTTCGTACAGTTTCGTCGACGCGTTGACGAGTTGGCCTGAGCCTGCATGCTTCTGACTTTGAAGGAAGAGAAAAAATCCTTCAAATGCGACCTCTGTCTAGCAGGCTTGTTGGCCGTGCTTAACAAGGTCATGAGGCAAGGTGCCAACACCGTTTGGAACGTCGCTCTTTCCAGCACTTGGGATAGGGTGATTACGATGTCACATGATTCAGAGCGCATCGGCACTCACAAGACATTACCTGTTTCCTCTACGTAGTTAACTGCAAGCATAGTTGAGGCTGTATCAACTGAAAAGTGTGAACTTCTTGCGGAACGCGCAAAAAGACGTGCTTGCATTCTCAGGGGATGTTCCAAAGCTTCTGACCCATGTGAGTCTGAAAACATGTCTTCTGAGCCCCGCATGGTATGGCTGAAGGACAAGGTTTGCAAATTCTTGGGTATCGATGAGGAAATTTTCGCGGACCTGATCAGCGATGAGGGCCCACGTGCCCTGTTCGCCTCGTTCCTGGACGGAGGTGAGGCTATATTCAACGCAGTGACTCAATGAAAACACGTTTGGGGTCTATTTCATCATGACCGTGCCACAAAATCACACCTGTGCGGTGCACAGCGGCGCTGCATGTCAGGTCACATGGCATAAATTTCCACCCTGACAAATCCCACGCCAGAGCATGACTGCCGCCGTGCACTATCTACTGTATCAGTATGGAAGCATGAAGATATGGGACTTACTCATCGTGATCACGATTCCAGCAAGGGTGGCAAAGGATGAGACCTGGCAGTGCCTGAACACCCGGCACTCGGGCAAGGAAGCCACACACATCTCAACACGTCAACATGTTCCACTTGCTGCTCTCAGTGGATTGCTGAGGCGCTGCTCAGATATAGGTGGGCAGACACGACAGTAATACTCTACACACCGCACGCAGGGTTCTGACTGTGTGTGCAATGAACAGACAAGAGCGACTGCAGGTGCCTCAGAGCTTACATCCCTCCTTGTCACGCACCAGGCTCCCAAGCAACGACCTCAGCTGCAACCAGCCGCTCCCGGTCCAGACGCTCAGCCGACTTCAAGGAGCGTAGTCCATGTCAAACCATCAGTGACCACACCCTTTGAGGAGGACGACGAGGAAGTAGATGCAGAGAAGACGACAGAACAGTCACCCGATGCAGCTGCTGAGTCAGACCCAGAAAAGCTCTCCGCAGACGCTGAACTTGAGGTTACTACAACGGCAGAATCAGAGGCCGTTCCCGAGCAAGATGAGCCTGCGCAAGCCGGGGAATTGCCCGACAGCACTGCGGACGATCCTGACACTGCAGTGCCAGTAGTCGAAGCAGCAGCTAATGTTCAAAAAGCTGTTTTCATGGAGGACGTTGTCGTGGAGATGGCGCCTGTCGAGAAGCCCCGGCTGGTGGTCACGTCCGAGAAGCTCTCCGACGGAGAAGCCGGCGGGTGTGTTTATTTTGTCAAGAAGAACAACGGCAAGCTCTCGACCGAGGAACTCGATGATGACGTTGAGCTGGGGGTCCTCGTCGACAGCGATCCTCTGGTTGCCATGGAGCTGCTGCTTTCTCAAGTCTTCATTCCCGTGATCATGGAGCAGTCTGGGCTTGGCCATCAATTTGACGATGTTCTAGGCGGCGCAGCAGCCAATGGGCTCGATGCAAGCTTGCTGTCGTGCCTCAATAAGTTCCTGGGTCAGGTGAAGCAGACGCGGCAGCACTTGACGGGTAATGTGCAGCTGATCATTCCCAAAGTGGCTGCGCTGGATGGAAAGGATGATGAAATGCTCATGCTGCTCGAGGGAGCCATGAACGACTGGACGATCATTCTCCAGGAGGTGATGCAGCAGGAGGCGGAGAAGACGGCAGGTGGCACAGGGCCTCTCGACGAAATCTTCTTCTGGCGCGAGCGCAACACCATGCTGGGAGGCCTGCACGAGCAGGTGCGCTACTGCGCCCCAACGCTACTGCACCCCAAACTGAAAGCGAGACCATGCTGGCAACGTGATGTACAAAGATAGCTTCATGTTGTATTGCTTCGCGCATGGGCACACAGGTCTCACATGCCTTCTAAGAATAACAATCGCGGCGTATTACAGCATTTTTTGTCTAAGGCGCTCAGCTTGTGGTTGTATGCATGGGGGGGGGGGCTGCTCACACACATTCAAGTCTATAAAAGGACAAAGAACTAAGAAAGGTGCGTACGCACACATGCCTATTTTGGAGGGTGTGAAGACTTGCCTGGTCTCGCTTGACACACATCATGCTTGCTCTCCTGTCTAAGAAATGCAGAACCTAGTGTGGACACCACTGACTGCATGTGTGCAACTCTTGCAGGTGATGTTGCCTCAAGTCCAGGAAATCATCGAGCACATCGAGATGTACTCCTCGGACCGTAACCTGATGCAATCGTTCAAAGCCCAAGTCACAGAACTCGCAAAGCTCAGTGTGGAGGCGCGTGACAATGTCAAGTTCCTCACCACTCTCGAGCGGCACTTCCGCAGTCTGACACATGGCCCGCTCACAGGCATTTCAGACACTATGCTGCCCATGATGAATGCACTGCGCATGGTGTGGATCATTTCACGGCACTACAGTGACGACGTGAAGATGGGCAACCTCTTTCGGCGAATCGCGCATGTGCTTGGGGACCGAGTTGAGCAGAGCATCAGCGTGCACAAGATTTTTGACATGCCAGCGGCCGACGCGCTTCGGCTGATCGACATCGCGTCCACTGTGCTGTGGGAGTGGCGGGAAACATATATGAAAGTCCGCGAACGCATCGAAATGTCCAACCAGCACGCTCGTTGGGAGTTTCCAAAGACGGTGCTGTTTGAACGCACAGGTCACATGGGTGAAATCCTACGCAGCTTGAAGTTCATGGTCGAGACGGTTGACGACTTCTTCAAGTTCCTGGGGCCTGAGCTGAAAGCAGTCACTGGTGACACTCAGGTATGGCTGCAGCGCAAATGTCTGTGGGATCACAGCATTGTGTTCATGTGTGCCCGTGAGGTCAACCTGAGCCACCGCAAGCAGGTCAGGCAAAGATTGAGCGTCTTGCGTGGCGCCTGCATTGCGCTGTCATCAGCAAAATTCAGCCACAGCAGCAAGGATATCACCGATAACTTGCTTGGATGCCTTCTGGAACTGGGGGTGGAGGTGTCCGAATTGTCACTTTCGTTGTTAAACTTGATTTAGAGCAATGCAATACTTGTGCTTAGACCAGGGGGGCTGGTAACTGTGTCTTGCAAACATGCAGGGTATCGATGCCGTGATTTCGGATGTGCACAAAAAGGTGCAGAAGGTGAAGGATGCAACCTTCAACATCTTTGACGGTGAGCGGTCGCTCGACTGGCAAAACGTGGTCACCGAATTCAAGACCAACAACGAAACCGTCAAAAACGCGACTCGGAACCTCATTGACACAAGCTTCCGAAAGCTTCGGTCCGCGGAAGGAGCGTTTGAACTGCTTCAGAACTTCAAAAGCATCGAGAGCAAGGGCGCCATCAAGGAGCAGATGACCAACAAGCTCAACGACATCCTGGACCAGTTCTCTCGGGAGATAGACCTAGTCAGCGAGATCTTTGAGTCGCAGCGGGACAAGCCGCCGCTGACAAAGAACCAGCCAGCCGTGGCGGGCGCCATCAAGTGGAGCCGCTCTATCTTTGCCCGCGTGAAGCAAACCATGTCGAAGCTCATGACAGTTGAGGAGGAAATGATGGCTCTGGAGCTCGGCCACGAGGTGCTTGCCTTCCAACTTGACGACACTTCGCATACGCGTGCTGACGGAGATCCTGCAGGTCTTTGCGTTGTTGTAGCCAGGACCTGACACAAATGCAGTACAAAGTTTGCAGATGCTGTCGTTTGCATCACACTTCTTCGAGTTTTTGGGGCCTGAGCCGAAAGTGGTCACCGGTGGCACTCAAGTATGGCTGCAGCAAGAAGTCGAATACATGAGGGCCATGGCTCGACACTCTCCTGGAGTCTTGGCTTGAGTGAGCGGCAACACGCTTAGGGCAGGCATGCCTGCCCAACCGCTGACGTTCCATAATGTCCGTTTGCGAGTGCGAGACTGGTATTGCTTTGCAGTCTGTGCTGCACTGCTCTGTCAGTTTATGCTATGACGATGGGACCACTCAACATGAACAAATTGGTGTGGTGTGGGTAGGAATGGTAGTCATGAGCCACCTGCGTGCCACGAGGAGGAGAATCTGTTGACTGTGGTTGCGACTTCCCAAGTGAGCGAGCTGAGGCGTTGGGCCGTAAGCAGGTGAATCAGAAGTACATGTCCTTGGCGCGGCACGTCATGAGCTACGAGAAAATTCTCTTCCGCCAGTGGATGTCCAACGTCGACACGCAGGCCATGGGCTACCTCAAGCTCAACATTCTAGTCCGGAATGCAGAGACCGGCCTCATTGGGGTCAACTTTGGCAGCGGCCTGGTTAAGCTGATGCGGGAGACTCGGTACCTGGACCGCATGGGCTTCGAAATCCCCGAAATCGCCTTGAACGTCACTCTTCAGGAGGAGTCGTACCACAGGTGCGCTGTCCGGTCAACCAGCCTGACGTTATTCCTCAAGGCTACCCTGCGTCACCTTTTGTCTCGACAGCCTGCCATAATGTGAGCCAAAGCGTATACAATACCATGTCCATGTGGATGCGGCAGTGTTGTCAAAGGATACATCGTTCGACTGCTCAGCCAACAGGAGGCCCGTGCTCACTTGCACACCAGAAGTTCTGTCTGATGTGCTCCTCTCTGGACACTACCACCAAGAGCGCCGTTTATCTGACGTGTCAATCCTAAAGATCAGATCCTGCTGAGAAGTGGCATATCCCAGACAAAACTGTCTTTTTGTGGCTGAAGTTGATGAGAACATCATCATCTTCTGTCACGGCAGAAAAGTTGTGCCACTTGCGGATGTTTCGCCTCCAAATGAAAGATGTTTGCAAGCGGCTGCTTGGCTGGTGCAGGCGGGTGGAGGGGTTGGAGCGAATGCTGCATCAGTATTATGAAGTCATCAACTCTGTGAGCTCCACGGAGCAGAAGTTACTCTCCGCCAAGCTTGCCGAGCTGGAATCGTGCTTGGACCCTGGCTTCCATGTACTTAACTGGAACAGCCTGGGCATCACCGAGTTCACGCAAGCCTGCCGGAAGAGCATCAACGAGTTCCAGTCACGAGTGAGTCAGATCATCAAGAACAAGAAGGAGATTGAAGGCCTCGTCATGGCTATCTACAGCACGCCACTTGTGAAGGAAGCGCCAGATGACACCGATGTGCCGGAGCTGCAGGAGTTCTACGAGCGCATGGAGAAGCACCGGATCGAGGTACGAGACCCTTCGTGCTTGTAAGATAAGGAACCTGCAACCTGGTGCGATGAGCGTGCAGCGAGTCCAGAGAACACCAGGAGGCCAATTCAACGGACATCCCTAAACCTGTCGATACGGATCAGAAAACCATTGCAGAGTGAATGGAAACTCCAAGAAATGTATCGTCATACATTCCTCATGCACTGACCATGAGGAGGCTTTGAGCGAAGTTACGGGAGTGCTCACAGGCTTTAAAAGCTTAGCTCCTCCGTTCTGCTACTTCGATGACAATGCAGCTCTGGAAAGACCAGGCATGGATTGCATTGCTCACAGGCTCTCAAAATGATGCAATCAAACGTGGCAATTCCATGACAAAATGAGTCCGTGGTGCAGGCAGTGGAACTGCTTGTAAAGAAGTACCGCACGATCCCGCAGCTTCTGGGGAAGATTGAGGAGGTCGTGGCTGGCACAAACTCAGGAAAGTCGCCAACCATGGCGTCCTACTACATGCACTGGGAGGCAGCCATCTTCAATGCGCTGACGCACATGGTGCTGAAGGCCATGGAGCAACTCGTGGTCAGGATCCAGCAGCCATCCGCCAAGGAGATCGCCGAGGGCGCCCAGCCCAAGCTGCCCCTCTTCAAGGTCCACCTGAGCCTTAGCAACCCCGAGGTCTTTGTCATGCCGTCGATTCAGGTAAGATCATGAGTTGTACCTCTGAGAGAGTCTTTGCTGCAGCTTGTATGTTTCACTGCTAGGCTTCATCGACTTGTTACCTTGGAGATTCTTTCTCGTAGCAGCTTAGCACTGGTGAGTACTTGTGGATCATCAAGCCCAGGCTTCTTAGGCTGTCTTTTGTGTGCATGATACTGCCGACCAGAGATACATCCTGCTGTGTGCGGCACTTATAGCGATAATGGTGTTCGCCCGTCATATTTGCAGAGATCCTTTTTGAGCGGGGCGAAAAAGCAGGGAAGCAATGGCAGCGCCAGAGTATGACCGGTGACATCAAATCAGATTCGGTTGGAGAACATTACCAATCAGACCCGCAGAATGCAAGAAGGACTCACAGAACATACATTTCGGTATTCAGGACATGTCCAAGATGCTGAGCAAGTTATGGCGCAACCTGGTTGAGAGCACAAAGATGTTTGTGCGTTGGATGGACGGCACCTGCATCGAAACACCCGAACAGCGCACCGGTAACGAGGACGACGAGCCGTTTGTGTTCAACTTCTACTGGGACGTCCAGGTCAACCCTCTGATCATCAAGACCATTCTCAACCTGGAAAATCCCATTCGCAAGGCCATCACCTCAGTCAAAAAGTGCGTCCCAGTCTTGGGTGCAGACCGATCCAACACCTGATCGTCAAACATGCGCACACCAGGAAGTACAGCAAGACCTGTGCATTTGTCACACAAAATTTCCAACTTTTCCTGGATGTTTGCGTTCACAGGGGAGGCGAATGTCTTGTGTGACACGCGTCAACATCGAGGCTAGCCGAGATTGCCTCCAGACAATGTCTGCAAGTTCCTTGCTGTGCACTGCGGGAACATCTGTCTGCTGTGCACTTGTGAACAACCCTCGAGAGTGCCTTGCTGCGCATGTTTGAGAGGGCACTTTCACCATGGTGCGTACCGTGCTGCTGCTTTGCACAACTCAGGTATGCGTAAAGGGCATATGATGCCCTGCAGCCATATGGCAGCTAAGGAAGCGTTTGTCCTCATAAGGCAGACACGCAGAGTGAAACTGGACAATACAGTGGTGGAACTCGCTCGATTCATAGATCGGCACTGATCTACGCTGAATTCGGTTCAGGTACATGGCCATGTGGAAGAAGAACCAGCATCTGTGGAAGTACGACATTCCTAGGATCATCGAGACACTGAAAGACAAGGCGCCTTCGCATGCAAAGTTTGAGGACAAGCTCTCCCAATACCACCGCGCCGCGGTGCGGATCCTCAACGAAGCCCGGGACGTGGACATGGACTTCGTGCGCATTGACACACGCCCTCTCGCACGCGACGTCTACAAAGAAGCCGTCGAGCTGACTCACGCCGTCGTCACCGCGATGCGAGAGCTGGACCTTGCATCACTGCACGAGGAGAAGGAGAAGATCGAACACTTGCGCAGCATCATCAACAAAGATCCTGAAACGCTGGAAGTCCTCAAGGAGGTTCTAGGAGCCATCAACTCCGTCCGGATGCAGACGCCTGAGATGGAGCTCAAGTACATCGATCTTCATGAGCGATTCCGCACCCGGATCCATGTCGCCAAGCCCGATGTGGTCTCGGAGCTGACGGCTGAGTGGCAGGAAGCCGGAAGGCTGCAGGACATGTGGGATGCTCTTGCTGAGGAGGCTGCCATCATGGATAACTCGCTCGAGGAAGTCAAGGTTGAATTTTGCGACATCACTCGCAAACAGGTGCGCAAACTTGTGGCAACACAGTGCACCGCGTCGCTCTCCGTTGCAGCCCCCTTGTTTGCTGTCGAGCACATGCTTTAGACTATCTTAAGACGAAGGTTCGTGACGCCTCAGTGTACTGATCCTGACACCATGAGAAAGGACTTGTGAACAGCTAACTAGCTGCGCGCAGGCCTGTTGGTCTGCAAGGAAGCTTTCAAGATGGTTCAATTCACTTGAAGCTCGACACCCATGGCCTGGGCTTTGGACAGAGCTGTTGCGTGTGACTTGTGTATATCCTGTGCTGTATTTTCCTTCAGCTTGCACCTCTGCATGTAAAAAGGCCGTGCCTTGGCTGCAGGTCGATGCCTTCCGTCTGGTGGTTGAACAGTTCCACAACAAGTTCCAGCAGAATGGCCCGGGCCGCGGCAACGTGGAGCTGCTGGCTGGCTTGAAGCTGATGCGCGAGGTGGAGGCTGAGCTCCAGCAGCTCATTCTGCAGCGCGAAGAACTGGTGCTCGCTCAGAAGCTCTTCAACATCGACATCACCCCCTATGCCGAGCTCTCCAACGTGCGTTTCTGTTTGCCAGCTCATGCTGAACTTGAGGGTTCCTCCAGTAAATTGACGATCGTTCGAGTGGCACTGCCGCTTCTCCCTTCATGGTGTGCTGAGCTGGTACAGTGCGCCCTATGGGACCCGGAGCATTCGAGCATACATGACTTTGATGCCTGCACACATGAGTAAAGGCTTCATGTGAGCAACGAGCATGGGCTTAATTGCAAACCCCATTGCAGTGCCGTTTGCTGGCTTGCCGAACTCCTGAAACTGAGATCATGACAGAACACCACTGGGACTTGAATCAAATGGTACTTGGAATTGCCTTGGACCATATGGATGCGATCATGATGTAGAAAATGTACACCATCATTACTTGATGTCATCGGCATACGCAACAGTGTGGCCGTGGAAAATGCTCTGGTGAATGCAGGACGAGGCGACGATGAAGAAGCTCCAGCCTATCTATGCCATCTACGAAGAGCACATCAAGGCTGTGGAGTCGTTCTCCGTCGTGCTTTGGGCAGACCTGGATGTGAACAAGATCATGGAGACCACCGAAGAGGTGGCAGTCAAGTTCAAGAAGATGAAGCACCTTTCCGACATGCCTGTCTACGAGCTCGTGAACAAGGAGATCCAAGGTTTCATGTCTTCGCTCCCCCTCATGAAGGAGCTCAAGAGCGACGCCCTTCGTAAACGCCATTGGACCGGCCTCATGCAGGTGCTTGCTTCCTTCATGGCCCTTCCGTTTGCAGCATCATTTGCAGACGGCAACACACAACCAACAACCTGACTAGTTTGAATGTTGTTGTCTATACCTTTTTGTGTGAATGGTTCACGAAAGGAGTCATCATGCAATTGTCTAAAGGCACCTTTTCAGTCGGAGCGCGATACTTGCCTGGCCGCCACAAGCAACGTGACAGTCGAAGCTGCAGAGCAGTGATATCATGATCACTGAATATGAAACGTGCCTACGAAGATCATCGCGTTGCACTCCTTGTGCTGTACATATACTGACTAAGGGTGGTATGCAGGCTACCGGCAAGGAGTTTGATATTGACCCCAAGACGTTCACGCTTGGAAACATGTTTGCAATGCAGCTGCACAACTTCTCGGACGAGATTATGAAGATCACAACTGCAGCCGAGAAAGAGCTGACGATTGAGTCCGAGCTGAAGAAGCTCGTTGAGGTGTGGAAAGAGCAAAAGTTCTCCCTCGTCAAGTACAGCAAGGGCACCGAGGACCGAGGGTGGGTCCTTCGGGCAGTCGACACCATCACTCAGCTCCTGGAGGACATGGGTCTCAACCTGCAGTCCATGCTGGCCTCGCCGTTCGTCAAACCGTTCATGGAAGATGTGCGAAAATGGGACCAAAGGCTCTCGCTAATCGGTGAAACGATCGAGGTTTGGATGGCGGTGCAACGCAAGTGGATGTACCTCGAGTCGATCTTCGTTGGCAGTGATGACATTCGGCATCAGCTGCCGCAGGAGGCCAAGCGGTTTGATGGGATCGATCGCACGTGGATGAAGATCATGACAGACACGGCGAAGAATACGAACGTGCTGGAGGCTTGCTCGGCCGAGGGCCGGCTAACAACGCTCCGCGAGCTGATCGAGCAGCTAGAGACATGCCAAAAGAGCCTCTCTGAATACCTCGACACCAAGCGATGCTCGTTCCCCCGATTTTATTTCATCTCTGATGTGCGCATCCTCCTCGTTGCCACAACGGCCTCCCAATCTCATGGGCTCAGACTGGCCTTTTGGTATCACTGCACGCTCTAGACCGCTGGCTACACACCCATGGTCGCAGCCGTGCAAGCCAGCCAGGTGTTGCCAGCGTGTGAAGATCCACCAATGTCAAACATGCTATACCACAAGGCAAGTTGGTAGATATTTCTTAATGGTTTTACTGGAGCGTCTTTCTGATGAAGGTCAATAGATTGCAATGGATTCTCACAATGAGATGCCAGCGTGTGCCGGTGATCTCAGCAAGCATGAGGGGCAGCGCAGACGCATGCAGTAAATTTAAGGTTTCAAAGCAACATTGCAACGAAGACACGCACATTATTAACCATGCAACAATGCACTCCTTACCACCCCCTGAGGACAAAGCATGCCTCGCAACATTCGTGTACCAATAATTTTGCAGGAATCAATTTCACATCAATCAATTGACAACTGCGCGTGTTTCGATGCCTCGATGCCGATGCAGGACGAGCTGCTTTCCATCCTAGGCACAAGTGACCCGACGAGCGTTCAGGAGCACATGCTCAAGCTCTTTGACAATTGCGCGGCGCTAAAGTTTGGCCGAGGCAACAAGTCCGTTGTGGGAATGACATCAAGTGAGGGCGAGACCTTTGACTTCCGCACTTTTGTCCCCATTGAGGGCCCGGTGGAGGCTTGGATGACCTGTGTTCAGAACGAGATGAAAGACACTCTGTACCAGATCACCAAGGAGGGTGTGTTTTACTACGCCAAGAAGCCGCGCGACAAGTGGATTGCCGAGAATCTTGGCATGGTCACGCTTGGAGGGTCCCAGATCTGGTGGACATGGGAGACCGAGGACGTCTTCCTCCAGGTGAGCACCCCCCAAGCAGTGTAGCACAGCCTGCAAACTGTCAAGAGCTAATTTCTGGTATGACGACACTCAGGTTTGGCTAAGATAAGTGAGGCTGCTCCAGGCATGCTTGCCTCAGGTGGTAGTAATGTAAGCACTGATTCCCAAGTAGTACTTGAAGTTGCCAATGTCCATGTGGATGCGGTAGTGTTGTGAAAAGGTACACGTGTGTATACAACTGCAATGTGGCCACTCCAGCCAGTACGCATGGTCAAGATTTTAGTTGTACTTAACAACCCCGGTTAACTTACGGTGCAACAGCCCCGGAGAAGCCAGCACATGTCGAGATTGTCAACCTGCAAGAGATGGTGTCACAGGTGAACTAGCGTCATTCGCTGCCCTTTACATCCTGTCTTGACGTACCCACTATGCTGTACCATGCACATCTCAGGATCTTCTTGGGCGGTACAAACGAGGCTTGGTCAACAGTCATGTTTGTATCGTCTGGTCAAAGGAAACTGAGGTGCCGTGCAGGTGCAAGGTGGCAGCAAACATGGGATGAAGAACTTCTTGGCAAAGGCAAACAGCCAGCTGACGCAGCTGACCGGCATGGTGCGGAGCGACCTCACCAATGAAGTCCGCAAGAAAGTCAACCAGCTCATCATCATCGAGGTGCATGCCAAGGACATCATCGACGCATTTGTTCGGGACTCAATCATGGACGCCAGGTGCGTGCCTGACTTGAAATCACCACTGAATCATAAACAGAGGCGTTTGTGTAAGTCAGCAACTCAGCAATGGAGTGCATGCACTCTGATAGCACAGATTGTACATTCCCGAGTAGTTCTTGGAGTTGCCAAGGTCCATGTGGATGTGGTAATTTTGTCAATAGACACATCAGATACAATGCAACAAGAGACGTTGCTCTGCTCCATTCACCCGGCTTTACAACAACAGCCGTACCTGCAAACACTGCCGGCAAAGTCGAGAAGGGCGCAACTGTCAGAATGACCTGAGCAATTTCCCATTGTTGGTCAGTCAGGCCATGCGAGGCCCAGGCCGGACATACAGGATTATGCCTTCCTCGCATACGTCCAGTAAGCGCAAGGACAACTGCCAGGCAACTGACCCAGCCCATGCAATTCCTGTGTTGGTCACTGATGATGATGTACCTTTTTACAACACTACCGCATCCACATGGACATTGGCAACCTCAAGAACTACGTGTTTATTGGTGCTACCGTTACCATGACCTGAGGCAAGCGGACCATTCTGACTTACCATAGCCTGACCTCTCTGCCTAACCAATTGCGCTTGCTGCAGGGAGTTTGCGTGGGAGTCTCAGCTCAGATTCTACTGGGATCGAGCATCCGACGACATCCTCATCAGGCAGTGCACTGGCTCGTTTAGGTACGGGTATGAGTACATGGGCATCAATGGCCGCCTCGTCATCACAGCGCTCACGGACCGCTGCTACATGACCCTCACAACTGCCCTCACATACCGCCTTGGAGGGGCCCCAGCAGGGCCAGCAGGCACAGGAAAGACCGAGACAACCAAGGTATGACAACTCACCTTCTGCAACTTTCTTGCAGTTGAGAAGGTGGCGTACCTGTTATGAGTGCCAAGTAGTACTTGGATCTTCCAATGTCGATGTGGACGCGGTGTTGTAACAATATACATCATTGTCATATGGAGCAGGTCTGATTCATTGGGGGTGTCGTCGCCACACTGTGGTACTTGAGATGCTGAGGCCTTGTTGTACACTGTGTTGAGGTGTTGTGATAGAAAGGATGCTGCTCCAAGTTGTTGGTGTCCTTTGTGACTCGACAGATGTGATAGATCGTCGACACATAGGCTTCTCTAACATGACAACGCCTGCCAGATTCAGGAGTGCATTTTCAACTCCATGGACAAGCAATGTCCACCAGTGAATTGTGGATCAGTGTTGAACGATGGTCGTCATCATTGACCCTGGTGCTGCAGGATTTGGCGAAGGGTTTGGCGCTGCTGTGCGTTGTCTTCAATTGCGGTGAAGGCCTCGACTACAAAGCCATGGGCTCCATCTTCTCTGGCCTGGTGCAGTGTGGAGCCTGGGGTGCTTTGATGAGTTCAATCGCATTGAAGCTGAGGTGCTCTCGGTTGTGAGTTCCCAGATCAAGCAGATTCAAGAAGCATTGAAGAACGACCTGACACGTTTCCTCTTTGAGGGTCGCGAGATCTCCATTGACAGCCGTACAGGTGTGTATCTTGCTAAACACTGCAGCCTCAGCATCGCATAGGTGCCCAACATATAAGAAACCAGCTACAATTCGACATCACACTCTTTCATGTAAACTCCAGCAACTACGTCACCAGACACGAGGTTTCCGGGAACGCAGCGAGAGTGGTGTTGTATTTTGAGCAGACGAAGAAGCACACTGATCAGCCGCTAGGCTGTCAATCCAACGCATTTTTAAGACCCTCAGAGGTTAATTTTATGCGTACATTCATGAGATCACACGTGCGGCCTCCAGAGTAAGCCAGTTCTCTGACAAGTTCTCATACGCTGCAGGTATCTTCATCACAATGAATCCTGGCTACGCGGGCCGCACAGAGCTTCCAGACAACCTCAAGGCGCTCTTCCGCCCGGTCACCATGATCGTGCCCGACTTGGAGCAGATCTGCGAAATCATGCTCTTCTCGGAAGGCTTTGACACAGCAAAGAACCTCGCCAAGAAGATGACAGTGCTCTACAAGCTGTCTCGTGAGCAGCTCTCCAAGCAGCACCACTATGACTTTGGACTGCGTGCTCTGAAGTCTGTCCTGGTCATGGCAGGTGTGATAAGCCCCCCCCCCCCTTTATTTGCCATGAGCCTCCAGAATGTTGAGGCTTTTTGTGGTCTGAGGTTCTCTGGACAACTGTAGACAAAGGTGGTCCAGGAATATTTATGGTGCCGTCACAGACTGTTGTTGTTGGGGGTGCTTTGATGATGGGCTCCTCTTCCGACTCTACAGCCTCTGTACGGGCATCTGGCGCAGCTCGAGAATCAGCCCTGCCATTCTTCTTACCGTTCCTTGCTAACACGGCTCATGTGTTACCAATAGGACACGTCGATTACCGTTCACCATGCTATACAGTTTGGCTATCATCTGTATGAGCGAGCTATGCTCGCTATCCGCCAAATGTCCCGTGATTAATGCGATCAGCTATGCAAGATATTGAGTAATTTCGTGGTTCAGCATGGTACCTACGCAGGGAAAACAAATGCTATGCCGAGTTTATGCCTGCCCACATCCAAGACATGCATGCAGGGTCGCTGAAAAGAGGCTCTCCAGAAATGTCCGAAGCCCTGGTGCTGATGCGAGCGCTAAGAGACATGAACCTGCCCAAGTTTGTCTTCGACGATGTGCCGCTCTTCCTGGGTCTCATTAACGACTTGTTCCCAGGGCTGAACTGCCCACGTGTCAGGTACCCTCAATTCAACGACCAAGTCGAAGCAGAGCTGGCAGAGGCTGGTTACAAGGTGCTTACAGACCAAGGCGAACAGGTTGATAAGGTCATTCAGCTATACGAGACCATCATGACAAGGCACACGACCATGGTGGTTGGGCAAACAGGTGGAGGCAAGTCTGTGATCATTCAAACACTTGCACGATCCCAGACCAAGATGGGCAAGAACACCAAGCTGTTCGTGATCAACCCCAAAGCGATCCGCATCTCTGAGCTGTATGGCGTATTGGACCCGGAGACTCGTGACTGGAAGGATGGACTTCTCAGTAACATCTTCCGAGAGGTCAATCGGCCAGTCCCAGCTGGCAAAGACGAAGCGAGGTGAGATCTCAGCGATGCTACTGATTCCTCCTAACAGCTTGCTTTGCGAATAGAAATCATTTGATCGAGACAATGTAAAGGTGGCTCTCAACACGGACTTCAGCAGTTGTACAGCAAATCCAGAACTTGAAATAGGAATGCCTGACCCGTAAGTCAGAATGCCAACCAGCAGGTGATATTCACATCAACTTACAGGGAAGCATGTGCTTGTCCTCCACGACAAAACACACTCCCTGCCATTCTATACCAAAACCTAGTGATATGCAGTTTGACTTGAGAAACACGTGTTTCAAACGCTGTGTGTCACCTGAAGTACTCAAACTCACTTGCAAGCATGGGAGAGAAGCTGACAGCAAGTAACCAGTGGAATGAGTTTGCAGGTACATTGTGTTTGATGGGGACGTGGACGCGGTGTGGGTGGAGAACATGAACTCGGTGATGGATGACAACAAGCTCCTCACGCTGCCAAACGGCGAGCGAATCCGGGTGGCAAACCACTGCAAGCTCCTCTTCGAAGTGTTTGACCTGCAGTACGCATCGCCGGCCACGATTTCCCGCTGCGGAATGGTGTACGTTGACTCACGAAACTTGGGCTACAAGCCGTTTGTGTGGACGTGGCTCAACTCCCGAAAAGACGAGGAAGAGCGAGAAGTGCTGAGGGGCCTATTCGAGAAGTATGTGGGTCGCTGCATTGACTGGATCCTAGAGGGCGTGGATGGCGATGAGCTGGTCAAGCGGCCTCGCCAGACAATCCCCATCACCAACCTACAAATGGTTCGGCAGCTGGCTAACCTCCTCGATGCAACCCTGGTGTCCTCCGGGTCCATCACAGATCCTCAGGTACGACCAGAACAAGCTCTCGGATGTCAGGATCCCATGTGCTGTATGTGTAGCCATGCTACTACACAGAAAAGCTAGGTACTACAGAACAAAGTAGTTGTAGTTGTTATTCTCTAGTAAGCTGTGAGTGCGGAGGCTGGGAAGCCGTGCACTGGGTGGCTGCCCTTGATGGTCAAGTTTTGGTGTAGAGCTTGACTTTCCAAGCAGAGTGGCTCGTCACCTGCCATTCGCACAGTCCTCTACCTGTTTGTCCCAACCAAACTGCAATAATCTCTAAAAGCGATGTCATTCACATCTGCATGCTTTGATAGGCCATGCTGCAGATTGATTGGTGGCGAGATGTGAGCAGTCTGAGACCTGCTCCGGCTGATGAGATGCATCTGCGATGGAAGCCAATGTCTCAGAAAGTGCCTCACTTGCAACACCAAGCAGATTCAATTTAGATCTCAAGGAAGGCCAGCATAATTTAGTACACTTTAATGGTTATACTAATGTGTGCAGATACTGGAGGCGTTGTTCATCTTCTGCGTGGTGTGGTCGTGCGGTGCAGCACTTGTGCAAAGGCCGCAGCTTGAGGATAGGGACCGCTTTGATTCCTTCCTGAAAAATACAGCTGGCCTGGGCAGCATCGATGGTGACCGCATCTCGCCGTCGCAGCTGCCTGTCAAGAGCGTGTATGACTACTGCTTTGACCGCAAAGAGAACTGCTGGCGATCGTGGAAGAGCTATGTCAAGGTGTGCCACCTCGCCTACCCCTCTCTAGCTCAGCTTTCTTGCTATCATCGTTCACACGACTCTCAATCATGATCCTCAGAAATGCTGAAGGTGCCCAGAGTTGTGAAACAATGTATTGTCGGCGGTAGAGGTAGCACTGATCTCCAACTATTTCTTGGAGTTGCCAATGTCCTCTTGGATGCGGTTGTGTTGTAAACAGATACAGCATCATCTGATCATCAGATCCCCATGCCGTGTGGTTGTGCAGATGATCTGGTTGTGACTATGAGGAATAGAGTCTGGATACTGCTCGTGTTATCCCTTGTCGATGCTTGTGATTCCACTGCAGTGAACGATATGCCTCCATGATTAGTAGCTTCGAAAAGGGAAAGAATCGTTGGAGCTGCCTATTGCAGGAGTACGAAGCACCAACGGATGGCAAGTTCAGCAAGATCGTGGTTCCAACTGCGGACCTCGTACGGTCCACTTGGCTGGTGCAGACCGTGCTCATGGCCGGCCATCCCTGCCTGTTTGTTGGAGAGTCGGGAACCGCAAAGACGGTCACTATCCAAAACTACCTCAATTCGCTGGACCCGGTCAACAATATCCTCCTCAACATGAACTTCTCCTCCAGGCAAGCGCTTACTTCATTCCACATTCCGAAAGCTCTTGCATTGTACCTCTGTATATCATGCACGTGGGATCACATTGTGCAACCCCAAGTGGCTCAACTTGCCTCGCTGTCTGCTTCGCAAGAAGATAGGGCTGTTGTAAGCTGTCGTAGGCACAAAAGATTCATGTATTGTGCGCAACAGTGCTGGCCTGCCTTTTGCCGGAAGTCACCACATTGCTGGGTGATCATGAGCGACCTGGGTGACATGAGCAAGAACTTGACCCACACATAAAAGGGTACAATCATCTTTACCCACACCTGACTGTGCAGAACCACGTCGTGGGATGTACAGCGTGCTATCGAGGACTCAACTGAGAAGCGAACAAAGGACACGTACGGTCCTCCCGTGGGCAAGAAGCTCATCATCTTCCTCGATGACCTGAACATGCCCAAGGTGGACATCTACGGCACGCAGCAGCCCATCGCCCTGCTCAAGCTCTTCATCGAGAAGCAGGGCGTGTATGATCGTGGCAAGGAGCTCAATTGGAAGAACATGAAGGACATCCAGGTATGAGAACGCACCATAACGCAGCAGGATAAACAGATATCTGCAAACCTTGCCAAAGTGGCTTGGCCAAAAAAGTGATCTGCTGAAGGCTGGGGTCTTGACATGAACAGAGGCGCAAACAGACAGTCGGCGACATCCCTCATCATCACCCCATTGCGGCTTCTCCCTCAGTAGGCTGCCATCTGCAGGTGTGCCAGCTGTGTTAGATACACGTGCGATTGAAGTCATCGCTCTCTTTTCAGTAAGTCAAACAACTGCATGTATCTGTTTGACTGGAAGGTACTGACATGCAGACAGCACCCGTTCTTCGAGGTTCTGGTTCCTTGTTCTCATCAGCGTTTGAAGAGCTACCTTCTGTGCGTGGGCACTTTTCACACTGTGTGCTGTTTAATGCAGTGTGCTGCTGGAATGGGTCCTCCGGGTGGTGCGAGGAACAACGTGGACCCCCGTTTCATTTCCCTGTTCAACGTCTTTGAGATCCAGTTCCCTTCCACCGAGAATCTGCGCACAATTTTTGAAACCATCCTATCTCGGCACGTGCTGGCTCTCCATGACGATATTCAAACTGCCTCCAGCATGCTCACAGACATCACCCTCGCACTCTACACGTTCATCATCGACAAGCTCCCGCCCACGCCCTCGCGCTTCCACTACATCTTCAACTTGCGCGATCTTTCGCGTGTTTATGAGGGTCTTCTCAGGTGGGGCCCAGCCTTTCACCTGACCCTGTCATTTGCTGGTCGCGATGCCTGAACATGCATGACTTTGGGGGCAAAAATGGGGGTTGAACCCTAGTCTGGCGAATCACTAATGTGCCCGTTCCCCCGTCTCTGATTCCAATGCCGCCTGCGTGTGCGCGTCTTCGTTGTTGCCACCTATGCCGAGGCAAGCAGGCTGTTAGCTGTCAAACGCTGTGTCAAGGCTTCCTCGAATCATGCAAGCGGCTTTTAGAAAGCTTTCAGAATGCAAGCAGCTTGTAGAATGGTCGCTGTATTGCTAATCAGTCAGTCTTGTTCCAGGATAGCAAGATAACAAAGTGACCTCTGCTGCATACCGTGGGCCCAACAGAGACATCTTGCCATCTTCCATGAGGATGCAGCAAGCGCCTTCACCGTTTGTGTGCAACCTGCAGATCAACGCCAGACAAGTTTGAGACTTCCGCATCGTTTGTGCGGCTGTGGCGAAACGAGATCATGCGCATCTTCCACGACCGCCTCATCAACCAGCAAGACAAGACGCTGCTGCTGGACCAGATCAAGTCCACCATCTCCTCAAAGTACAGCACCTCCATGGAAGCGGTCATGGCAGACCCAATCCTCTTCGGGCAGTTCCGGCACGCTGCAGAGCTTATTGAGGACCCAACCGCCGGCAAAGTACAGCTGTATGAGGACCTCAACGGCTACGATAATCTCAAAGCCATTATGGAGAAAATCCTGTCGATTTACAACGAGAAGAACAAGCCAATGAACCTCGTGTTTTTCGAGGACGCTATGGAGCACGTGACGAGGATCCTACGCACAATCACTCTGCCTCAGGGTAACAATCTGCTCGTTGGAGTTGGCGGTTCCGGCAAACAGTCGCTCTCGCGCCTGGCTGCCTACACCGCGGGATGCGGTGTTTTCGAGATCACATTGAGTCGAGGCTACGACGAAGTCTCGTTCCGAGACGACCTCAAGAAGCTTTACGATCTCTTGGGCCGTGAGAACAAGCAGATGATGTTCCTGTTCACGGACGCACACGTCACGGACGAGGGCTTCCTCGAGCTCATCAACAACATGCTCACGACTGGCATGGTGCCCGCGTTGTACGACGATGGCGAGAAGGATGGCTGTATCAACTCGGTGCGAGAGGAAGTCGCAAAGCTCGGATTGCCTGAGACGAAGGAAAGCTGCTGGGCGTACTTCATCAGCAAGTGTCGCGACAACTTGCACGTGGTACTGGCGATGAGTCCGGTAGGGGAGGTGCTGCGAACGCGCTGTCGCAACTTCCCTGGCATGGTCAACAACACCGTCATCGACTGGTTTGACCCTTGGCCAGAGCAAGCGCTCACATCGGTTGCGACAGTCTTCCTCGCGCAAGACGACATCGCCGCGGAGACCAAGCCAGAGATCGTCAAACACATGATGATGGTGCACCAGACCGCTCGCACCTTCTCAGCGAAGTTCATGGACGAGCTACGCCGCTACAACTACGTCACGCCGAAGAACTACCTCGACTTCATCTCCAACTACCGCTCGTCCCTCACCGACAACCGCACGCTCATTACCAACATGGCCACGCGTCTCGACGGGGGCTTGCAGAAGCTCATCCAAGCTGCCACAGAAGTCGAGGCAATGAAGAAGGAGCTGTCAGAGGCGAAAGTGGTAGTGGAGGCTGCAACAAAGGAGTGCAATGAGCTCATTGCCGTCATCACAAGCTCGAAGTCAGAGGTTGAGATCAAGAGCCAAGCGGCCGCTGCAAAGGAGGAGCAGCTGAAGATCGACTCCGCACAGATTGCGGTGGAGAAAGACGAAGCCGAGGCAGCTCTTGCAGAAGCTATCCCTGCTCTGGAGGAAGCTGCGGTGGCTCTGCAGGACCTCAAAAAGGACGACATCACAGAGATCCGATCCTTCGCAAAGCCGAATGTGTACGTGCAAAAGGTGTGCGAGTGTGTTGTGCACCTCAAGGGCGGGAAGGACCCCACGTGGGGCGGGGCAAAGACTATGATGCAGGATGGCGGCTTCTTGAAGAGCCTTGTGGAGTTTGACAAGGATGGCCTCACTGACCGCCAGGTGCTTGCCGCAACCTCTTTGTTGATGCCCGCGATGCAACCACGCCCGACGATGCACCAGCATGCCCAGAAACTGCAAAAGATCATGAGATGACGTACTTGGAGTTGCTAATGTCCCTGTGGATGCGGTAGTTTTGTAATAGGATACATCACGACATGGGGAACGCATGCAATGTTTTACATGTGTACGATTGTCAGTTTGGTCCGGGTCTTCACGTAAGGCCAAGTTTTTTGCCTCGCCTGTTGTCTGGCTGCCTGGTTAGTAGTGGTTTTCTGTAATTACACTACAGTTCACAACCTGTCCGATGACAGGGTTGTTGCTGCATTGGTCCAGCTTGTGGATTAGCTTTGCGCTTGCTGATTATGGTCCCTTATGCAAGCTGATCTGGACAGCTCCCACCATTTGGGCCCAATTTGCGGACCGCTGCAAGCCTCTCTGGTTCACACCACCTGCGCCTTGCAAAGTGTGCACAATTGTGGCCAAAATGGCAAAGATCTTTTTAAGGTGTCCTTCCAATTGCCACAGCTGTGACCACAACTGTGAGTTCATACTCGTTGAGATAGCCGCATGGAAGAAGATGACCATTGACATGGCGCATGTCCGTGGGATGCTGACGAGGAATCCTGGCCATTCAGGTCAACAAAGTAAAAGCGTACTTCAAGGACGCCAAGTTTTCCTTCGAGTCGCTTCTGTCCATTTCCAAGGCAGGCGCAGGGCTTTTCAAGTGGGTCAACGCCATGGTCAACTACCATGGGGTAGCACGCACAGTGGAGCCTAAACGAAAGAAGGTGGCGGAGGCTGAGAAGTCGCTGCGGGTGGCATCCAAGGACTTGGCCAAGACGCAAGAGGAATTGATCAGTCTAAATGCTCAGCTGTCCATGCTGAACACGCAGTTTGAGGAGAAGAGCGGAGAGCAGCAGGAGCTCAAGGCCAAGGCAGACCTCATGGAACGACGCCTGCAAGCTGCTTCTAAGCTCATTGACGGCCTGTCGTCAGAGCGCACGCGCTGGACGAGAGACATGCAGGTAGGTGCTTGCAGAGAGCTACATCGCATTTTGATGAGGCAAAAGTGTGGCAACAGTGCACC